>NC_141542.1:74125384-74276730 GCF_021556685.1 Rattus norvegicus
ACAGGTATTTCTGTTTAATACTTCAAACTGGTCCTTTTCTTCATCTGTTTAAAATTGTATGTTAATTTTTTATGGTAAACATGCATCCTACTTGATTGTGCCTTTGTAATGAGTCACTGAGACAAATGTGAACGTTGTTACCACTACAGCATGAATGTATAATTATAATTAATAATAATAATCCACAGAAATGTTATTTGGATGTGTTTTCTCTGTTCACCCAGATCATTTGAAAGGAAATGTTACACCTTGATATTTTTGGTGTCTTTTTATCCTCATAAAAGACCTTTGGAATATAGTGTGATACTCTCATTTCTGCAGTGTTCAAGCACTCATGTAGTATAAGGTGAATCTAAGCCACAAGAATTTAACATCAAGTCCCAGCATGTTAGTGGGGAAATACAACAGCTTAGAGCTTAGGAAGGAATGTCTGAAACAGTATTGTAGCTCATTCAGAGGCCTTCAGAGAAACATAAATTAAGGAGTCAGGAATAAGTGGTCTCATCTGTGGTTCACATGCTTAAATGTGTGGGCCTTTCCGTTCTGAGTCATCACCTGAGTGATGGGAACATAAAAGTCATTTTACTCTTTCCTATATTTAAGACACCCACACATTTGTACCTTTTGAACAAGGTTAAAACCAGAGTGCCAGCCTATGAGTTCCTCCTGACCCATTTGTTTCCCAACACTGGAGGAAGGAGTCACATTGACACAGTCCCAAATTCTGTCATAACCTGCCCTTCACCTTGCTGAACCGCCTCTCCTACCCCATAACTCCATAGATTTAACTTTTTATAGGCATGAGATATGCCTTGTTCTTGGGTTCTTTGCAAATGTTCATATAGCTGCTACAAAAGAATAAAAATTTAGCTTTGTTGCATTTCATAGATTGCAAAATTATGAATAATGTATTCATGTGCTAAGACAATAGTGTCATGGAAAGCTAATGTTTTGAACACAATGTACAAAGCTACAGGTCTGTCTCCCCTGTGACTTCTCAGCCTCATCTCAGGCAGTTGCTGTCACTGGGTTGGTTGTGTACCTGGTAGAGTGCATTCTATGTGAGCAGTACATAGAATATGCATTGTACAAATGGCAGCAGTTTTTATGTAATGTAGTTGAACAAATTCGATGCCAACTCAGAACTTTCTGACTCCTTGTTTCACATTTTGTATCAAATTTTGCCTTCTTCCCATTGACTAATACTTTAATTTGCATCCATGTCCGTATATGTTAAGCATCACATTGTTTTGCTGGGAGAAAATTATTTGTTAAGCCCTGAATCAGCTGAAAAAATGGGGTATAATGACTAATATGGTCACTGCCACTGTAATCTCGGTTTCTGTAGCAGAACCAAATTCTGTTCTTGCTTAACCAGAACCATCTGTGCAACCCAGGATGGTTAGATCATTCCTAAAATTCATTCAATAAAAAATTTCAAGTCCAGTGACTTACATTAATGTATATTCATTTGGCCTTAAACTAAGATTTAAAGAAATGTGACCAGGAGGATTGTCTTAAAACTTGTCAAAGAATTCGCTGCAGTGCTACAGTCCACTACAAGCCTAGTTAACAAGTTTGAGAAGAAATACAGAGTAACTAACTAGCACCACCCATATGTGTTTGTTCTTAAGTGGCTTTTGTAGTGTTGTATCAATTATATTTTCAAGATTTGGTTCAGATTGTCACTTTTCTACATGATCCTGGCTTTTGGTATGGTGTCTGAACCGTTAGCCATGCTAGGTAAGTGCTCTGTCACTGTTCCCAGCCCTCTATGTGACTCTGGTGGATTTACTCAAAGCTAACTAAATACTGCATGAACTAAGGACTTCCAACTCTTTCCTGAGAGAAAAATCATTAAATAAGTGCTGTATTCAGGCTGAGAAGTAAAGATTTAAAATAATCTGGTAATTTAATCTATGTTTATCTCAATCATTTGTTTCATCTTCCATTTGCCTAGGATAAGTCAACTTTTTAATATACTTTTCCTTTCTTGTCTATTACCATTTCCGTTGAATGCCTGAAATTAGTTCAACTCTAAACAGGGCATGATTTACTACTACCTTCAAGAGTAAATACTGCCTCTGTAATTAAAATGTATTAAATTGACGGCCTTAGATTACCTTTGATGGACACATGTTCATAAGGTCAGTTCTTCAATGGCACTGAGTGAATGAGGTAAGGGACACACGCACATGCACACACTGCTTACTCTCTTCAAACATTACATTAGCGGGATTTCTCATCTTTAAAAGAAATATCGGAAAAACTAGAAATACCATAGAAGTATTTGAAGGGAATACTTCAAAAAAGGCTAGCATCAAATGAGATTTCCATTGGGTAAGTCCCAGAACTCATGATCTATCACAGTATCTAATTTACTTATTCTTGGTCCTGATAATTCAAAGCACCCTGTTTTCTTAAATATCTAAACTTAACCATTCTGCCCTCTCAATACACTTCCTGCACCTCAAGGAAGAGCAACCCACTCCTATGTGTAATTTTATAGCCTGTGATAACAACAGACTGACTCATTGATGGGCAGGGGAAGACATTCAAAGCATTAAGGCTAAGGGAATTCTGGAAAGCTGCTTCATGTAAGACAGTGCCCGTGGATCCCAGCCAGTCTCCTCCACCGCATACAAATGAAGACACACAAGGCCCCAGCTGCTACTGGCAATCATCCCATGACCACGAGGGCAGCTAGATCTAGGATGATGCCAATCCTGTGGTGGAAAGACAGTAGGGTGGGGGTGGGGTGAACAAGGTTTTGGTGGTATTACTAAATCACTGGAAAAAACAAGAAGGCCACTCCATCAGAGGACTTTTATGTAGTGTGACTCAATAGATTAGTTTTATTAACTCTGAATTTTATTTATTTATATCTTAGAGCTAAAGAATAGTCCTGCTAAGCATTTTCAATATACCACGTAGAAATCAGATGTACATTCCTTTTATACTATAAATCTCAGCCTTCTCTTTCCTATTTTAAAAAGTATCTTTAAATTTTATATTTTGTTATAGTTTTCAAATACTTGAGCTGCTTTTTATTTTTAAATTTTGCTACATTTAGTTTATTTTTCACTCAGAGTTCTTGCTGTAGGCTTTGTCTTGAATACGTAAGACCATTTGGCGCGCATAGAAGTCCCTGTATTCCTCTGGTAACTCAGCCAGTGTTTTCAAAGCTCTGTCCAAGATCTGCATGGCTCTGGATGCTGCCACAGGATCTTTGTTGCCATAGGTGTCTGTTGTGTCATAGCATTCCGATGGAAGGTGCTTCAGGAAGACATTCACCCCCACTCCAAACTCTTCAGAAACTACATTATGGAACCATAAAGCTGCAGAAAGTTTAAAAAAAAAAAGTTAAAAATAAAACCTACAGTTTAAAAAAAAACAAATGTCAGTGAAATATCACAAGTTGCATAAAGCCAGTCTGTAGCAAGCTCCCGTCGCTTGCATACTCCCTGCTTTCTAGTCACTCACTTATCATCTGCCAGCTCGCTCAGTGTCAGGAGCACAGGCCTTGTTCCCAAAACGCCTGAGGAATTGTCATTTTCCCATCTAACTCAAAGACATAAGAAAGTTGTATTTGCTTTGAGATTCACAGATTCAGGGCAGTCTTTTGTGTTCCATGTTTGCATTTCGTGATTTATACAACCACATCAGAACATGGAACATTTTGTACACAGGACATTTTAATTATTTAAAAACTATGCCTGGTCCTTTGTGACTCGATATAGTACTTGGTCTCAACAGTTGCTGTTCCAGTGGCAATCTGCTTCCTCACTTGGGCAGCATGCACCGCTGCTTTGGTTTTTACATTTTTTAAGGTACTTAGACCCATTTCAGGTCCTGTACCATGATTATGAAAAACTACAGCAGCTCCTTTGCTAGTAGTGGTGATAAAGAAACTGGATCACATTATTGAGCTGGTTTTTCATTTTCACTAGAAAGTTTACTGTTTTCAACTAACATTTTCAAAATGGACGTGCTAGAAGAATATTAAAGAACACCTCAATGTAACAGATGGAATGCTAACCATGCCAAGAAATGGTTAGTTTGGTGAAAGGAGGGTTTAAATCGTAGAGACATACATTCTAAGAGTGCTCATGGAGAAACAATACTTTTACTAATAAAAGTAGTCTTACAACAGTTTTGGTTTTAATTATAAGGTCTTTCAGAATCTTCTTTCACATGTTAATAGAACAAGCTAACATTCTGATAATTAAATCTAAAGATGGGAATCTCGGTTTTATATTAAAATTCATGCAAATATTTAACCTACAAAAACTAAATACAGAGTAAGAGAAAACTACATAGCTCTAGTCATGTTCTAAAGAAAGGAAAACCAGAACTTTACTGTACAGAACGGCAATAGACTTAGATAACGGCGTTGTTGCTGTAAAGAGTACAGTAGTAGGTCAATGCACCACGGTCGTGAGTCAGCTGTATGGAGTGCTGCTCTTTGGAGAATATAAAACTTAGCAAGAACATGGCTCCTTATGCTCAAGGAATTCACAATCTAACCGAGTATGTCACCTGATTTTTACTGTTTATGGATGTTTCAAAAGTTAATTCTACCACTGAAGAAAGGTATCAACAGTTTAGGACAACAAATGTATTGATTACAGCAAATAGAATTACATAAGTAAAATTGGGCAATAAATCCCATTACTTTTGGTCTTTATAATCTTCAGTTATTCACTTAAGTATTAATTATAAATATTAACCATATCATCATAGTTACTAACAACATGGAAATTTTATGAGCATCTAATGTGTATTTATTGAACACAGAAACTATACAGAAAAAAATTTCAGATGTTGATATATCTTTTATAAATGGTCTATATACTTTGGAAATAAAATAATTTTTAAAAAACAACCAGATAATCTTTTCTCAGGGGCTGGAGAGATGGCTCAGAGGTTAAGAGTACTGACTGCTCTTCCAGAGGTCCTGAGTTCAAATCCCAGCAACCACATGGTGGCTCACAACCACCTGAAATGGGATCTGATGCCCTCTTCTGGTGTGTCTGATGACAGCTATGGTGTACTCATACATAAAATAAATAAAAAAACAAAACAAAACAAAAAAAACCCAATCTTTTCTCAGATATGATATTCATGTTTTTAGTAAAGTAACTCACAATTATCTAGCAAGTTATGGATTGCTTTACAAGAGGAATCTATTATGAGAAAGCATGCAGTTGTGTGAATGACAGACGGAATGGCCTACTTCACCCCTACACTAATGGTACAGCCTATTGCTAAGGACGTATAAACTTGCAGAAGTTTACTGCTCTGAAGACTATAGGCAGCTGTGATGCAATGTACCTGCATATCTAGACACACACACACACACACACACACACACACAAACACATTAGTGTGGTTTAGAAACCTTACCAGGAATGAACAGGACATCACCAGCTTCAAGGGAACATTCATACCTCCTTGCCTTAGGAAAGAGTGGGTATTTATCCAGGTCTGGGCTGTCGATATTCAGCACTTCTGATTTAGAACCTGAAAGTCACCAAGAGAGATCACATAGGTTGAACCAAGTCCACATTTTAGAAAGCAATCGCAAATATAAACTTGAAACTTAGTTCTTTTCAATTACTGTATTCACACTGTAAGAATTAATTATTCTTCTGGAACCTAAGATAATTTTCAATGACCATTCTTTAAATATGACAACTGACATGCATTATCTATGCAATGCTATAAGATAATCTGAAAAGTGTGTGCATGTGCGTGTGTGTGTGTGTGTGTGTGTGTGTGTGTGTGGCTTTGTTGTTGTTGAGATAGCTTCTTGAACATCCCAAGCTGACCTTAAACTGTATGCAGCTGATCAAGGACTGGCCTTGAACTTCTGATCCTGCTTTGTTTTGTTTTGTTTTGACACATGGTTTCTCTGTGTAGCCAGGGAGGTCCTGAAACTCACTCTGTAGCCCGGGCTACTCAGATCCGCTAGCCTCAGCCTCCTCGGTGCTGGGATTTCGGGAGTGCGCCACTACACCTGGCCTTGAAAACTCCTTCACACTGCCTATCAATCACTGCACACACCAACGGAAATACAGTACATTCCAGAAGACGTATCCTACAACATGGTCTTGCTATATTATTTAAAAATAACTGAATAAACTCTAGAAACATAAACTAAATCATACCTGATAAATATAAATATTGTGCATCCCGAGGACTGAACAGTGTAATTCGCTTCTTTCCTGTCACTTGTATTAAAAAGTTATCCATTACCTAAAGATCAATAAGGAGCTGTGTAAGCAGTATCCAAAAATCAATTCAATGACATTCTAAATAGTTAACTTCAAACCCTATTTTTTCTTTATTTTGGGGGGGGGGATTTTCACAGGATCTCACTATATTGCCCACACTGACCTTCTGATACTCAGTCCTCAGCTTGTGAGCCCCTGGGATCACAGACCTGAGTCACTACACGGTACTTAAACTCTATTCCTTCATGAGATCTGACTTACACAAACCTCTTACAGTCATAATTCAAACCAAACAACAAAACATTTTTATTCCACATGAACTAGGGCGGCAATGGGGGGAGGGCGGCAATGGGGGGAAGATGGGGAGGGGAACACCCATAAGGAAGGGGAGGGGGGAGGGAGATGTTTGCCCGGAAACTGGGAAAGGGAATAACACTCGAAATGTATATAAGAAATACTCAAGTTAATAAAAAAAAAAACAAAAACAAAACAAGTGTCTTTATTGAAGACATCTCTTCCCATGTTAAGAAACATGTGAAGGACCAGCAAATCAGGAAAACCAGAAGTGGAAATACAGTGTAAGTATACCTGAGGCTGCTTTTGGTTGATGTTTATCTTACTAAGTTGTTGAGGAAGGTCTTGGGTCTAAAGGAAAGCACTAACACCACTACTGTTAAACACGGCATATGCATCACCTACAGCATGGTCATGGAAACTGTGGTTATAAGACTATTTGCAAAGGACTACACAATCAGGCAAATTTCCATAGTAGGCTTTTCAAGGAATAACTGTTAACTTTCCCTCTCTTGGTGTAAATTGTGCAAATGTTAAAAGGCAGAGGTACATGACTCAGTTGAAGAATTAAGGCATTCACTGAAGGAAGGAATGAGTGAGTGATCATTCGTGGATCGTAAGTACTGACACCAGCAAACCATCACTCTGTAATCATAACCTCTGTTACTCTGAATTCTTTTTAAGAAAAGCACTATATTTACTGTAATTCATTGTCAAAGGAGATCCTCCGACCTTATAAAGTATAATCTATCTATATGGCTAAAAATATATGAAGCACATCATCTTGTCACCAATCATTCCAATACAACTTTGAAAATATGCTAAGATTCATGTCTCTCATCTAATGATAGCTATGCTGCAATCCCCTGGAAATTTTAGAATGTACTAGAAGATTCATATGCATGGCATCACAGTTTGGCATGTTGTCACACTCCTAGATTCCTGCCAGTTGGGAGGCAGAGAAAAAAGGGTCTAAAGTCAAGTCGCCAGGGGTTCAAAGCAAAGAGTACCATTTCAAAATACCAAAGGCTCGGAAAAGGACTGCTTACTGCATTAGCATCTTGTTTCTCCGGCTGCCAACACCAAACTGCACATACCACCGTCTAAAACTTGCTTATTACATTTACATGTATATTTCAGCAAATAAAACCATAAGAACACAGAATCAAAGACTGCACATCCTGCTCATATACAAATCAGCCAACATCTGATATTCTCAAAAGATATATCCTAAGACCTCCAGATACCTCAAACTCTTATCCTTGCAAATCCCTCCCCATAAGCTCTACCTTCTCCTAAATATATGCCTGGGGCAGCCAGTCACCTGTTTCATTAAGACACTTTGTATCACATTGCTTTGCTTTTCTACATCCCCCTACTAGCCCCAGTGACCCCTTTCACAGGCCAAAACCGTAACTCCATTTTATCTACGATTTATTATGTTTGCAATGACGTAAGAACCACACCACTGAGAGCATGTAAGAAACTAGGCTTTGCCCTCAGCCGACTCCACATTACTACTGCCCCTCTTCTTCTCAGCCAATGACACTGTACAGACCTACAAACTAGCCAATAAAGCTCAAACTATGAACATTAGACCCATAAGAGCGACAGACTTCTGAGCCTTCACATTCCTTATGTAACGTACATCATAGTGAGTCCAGAGCTGCAATCCAGGTGAGCTAATTCGAAAAACACTGGAAAAGAACTGTTCCTCTCTGAAGAACATTGGAAAGGTAATATCTTCTCCTAATGACGGAAACTGCTGCCTGATGTCTGCAATATCCTGAATTGACAGACAGACATACAAAAGTACTTGATTAGTATCTGCAAAGAATTTCATAATAAACACAACACAGGCATAAGATCAATGTAAGCCACCTGCACGTCGAGTAATAAGGACAAAGAGGCAGTCTTCATTCCGTGCTTTAAAGCCCGATGATGGCAAAAGCCCAGCAGGAACACCCAACCTTCCCAGTGGAGGAGTTCTTCTACTTTCAGCAAGACTCATCTATTTTTTTCTTAATAATTGGCCTCTGAATACACATAAAGGCTCACCTAATAAATGTTCAGCACTTTCATTTATGTCATTAACTGAACTACCTAATCTGTCAATGCTTAGCAGTAGGGAGTCTTTCTGTGTGAAAATGAGGTGACTCCAAGATTCTACAGTTCTGAGTAACTAAATATCAGTGTTTAAAGATTTCTCATTCAGGGGCACAGATTATCAAAAGAAACAGATGACAATGAAACGGGTTACATGTAAATGATAATGTGATATGCTCACCGACATTTTAAGTGACTGCTTCAAATCCACAACTCTTACCTTCCTCGGGTCTTCTCCAAGTGACCGTAAGTAGTATCTCTCATCCTTAAACACAGCAAAGAAAATACTATCAGCATTCGTTAAAAAAAATAAAAAGAAATAAGGGAGTAAATCTTAACATATGATTTAATTAAATTATACTAAAAGTTCAATTACCTTACCCTTTCTGTTGATGCTCCCTGGTGGCCACATAAAGAAATGTCTTTATATGTTGCTCAAAATTAGATCCACAAAACAACAAATAAAAAAATCCTTACGGCAACATAAGCACTCCTGAAGCTCCTGGTTAACAGATACTTCAACTTACATGGTTTTAACATTTGATAATAATGAGTGCACCAATAAACTTGATACAATATAAATGAGGTAAATAAAAACCTTATCCTTTAGCACATTAAAAACCAGGAGACTGCATTGTGCCAGACTGTGTCTATCCCCAGTAACCTGCATTCTCACACCAAGACCTTCTGAACAGTCAGCTCATGCATGACTCAGAAATGCACCATTATATAAAAGCAAAATTATGTAAGTAGTTTCAAAAGTTATCATTTATACTTCTGACTACCTGAGTAGCTAAATAAGAGAACCAATTATAAAACAGTCACTGTAGGGCTAGAGCCTATGTTCCCAGCATCTGCGGCACCCTGGATTCTCAGCACCACGAACAACAAAACCACCCCTGCTGTCTGTGTACATTTCTTAGAAGAACAGAGGACTGAGATCAAGCAGTTCAAGTACAGGCACAATCCAATGGAAGAATTCTGCATTCCAGAAGCCAATGCAAACTGTACTGCATAAACCTCAAGGTATATCTCATTGAACTTTATAAATCTACAATCATAAGTTAACAATTTAGCTGTTTTAATATTTTTAGTGCCACAATGAAATAATTCTTTAAATAAGCTTCAAAGTATGTTGTTCGAAATTTGAATTGTCATTTAGCAGACATATTGCTCAGTTCATCAAGAAAGAGCTCTTGCTTATTTGAAAAGAATGCATTTAGCTTGGGGCTGCCAGCCGTCAATGTCTTCATGTTCACCTCAGCATCTGACCCAAGGTTACATCGTTCACATAGCATAGACCCAAGCAATAATCAAAGAAGATGGTAAGAGGTCTAAAAGCTGCCACCTACGCGGACTCTTCGGGTGGATAGTCTTTGTTCAGGGTGTCACAGGGAATTGGTAAACTGCCAGCTGTATACAGTTGTGTTTGATGGTTCTCCACCACACACCAGAGCACACACCCCACCCAAGTCCTCTCTAGCTTCCTCTTCCTTCGTCCCACAGGCATTACTCCCTGATGTTCTAAGACCATTCCAGTGTCACTTTACTTATGACTTAAGTGAGAATCCATGTTATTCTATTTATGTACACTCCTTAATTTTTAAACTTAACCTTTTAGTTTGTCTCTGATTCTTTTAAGACACATTTCATGGCTATTTAAATCTATGCCATTCATTAACTTTTGAAGGGCAAATGAATCCTTAAAAGTCAGTACTGAGGAACTAATCAAGGCTGGTTTTAAGAGACACTCTAATCATGGTCAGGCTGGAAGTCCACCCTCTGTGTTTCTTCTCAAGATGGCTGTCTACCTTGTTTGCTGAGACAGCTCACCAATTTGGCTATTCTGGTGGGTCAGTGAGCTCCAGGATCCTCCTGTCTCTCCAGAGGATTAGTCCCCGGCACTGAAATCACTCTAAGTACGTACTAGGATGCCCAGGTATGGGGATCACACTTACATCCTCGTGCTTACCAACTAAGGGATCGCTCCAGCTCTCACGTAAGTTAAAACTGCGCTTATGTGCATGCTTTAATTAAGGCCCCAATTAAGATATTTAAATGCATAATTACTCAGAACTACACTATAATGTAAAATCCTGCTTTAATCTTAAACAAATGTTACACAGATAAAAGAAACGGCTGGTAACAATAAGCTGTGGAAATTTTAATGTAAGATATGGAATGGAAGTTTTCTATTAACATTTTAATTTTTTCAGAGAAAGTAGGATTAATGATGGGTAGTTTCTGTGTCAGGCACACTGCTAAGTATAGATTATTTTATTTGCTTAGTCCTTACAAAAACCTTATGAAATAAGTAGTTTTTAATCTTCATGTAAAGATAAGTATATTTAAGAAAAAAATAATTTGGCCAAGGTTTGAGAGTTAATAAATAGCAGAGCTACAGCTTGAAGAATAGCCAGCCAAAGTTGAAGAATGGCTATCACACTGGGAGGCAGAGGCAGGCAGATCTGAGTTCGAGGCCAGCCTGCTCTCCAGAGTGAGTTCTAGGATAGTCAGGGGAACCCTGTCTCAAACAACAAACAAACAAACAAACAAACAAACAAACAAACAAAAAACCCCAAAGAATGGCTATTAGGGATTAGAGCTCTGGGACATCATTTTGTAGAAAACAACCTACTGGTCCTTTACAAAGAAGTCCATTGAGGGACAGCTCAATGGATAAGGTGCTTGCTGTGTAAACACGAGGCTGTGTTCAATACCCAGCACCAATGTAAAAACAGCTCTATGTGGCAGTGTGTACTTATAATTTCGGTACTGAGGACAAAGGCAGGCGATACCCTGGAGCGTACTGATTTTAGCTAGACTTCCAAGTTCCAAAAGGCCTTTCCTCATAAAAAATAAGGTAGAGAGTGATTGATACCAACCTCTGACCCCCACACTCATGCACACACTTATAAAACCCATTTTCTATATGGCTTTGATGATTTCTAAAATTAAAAAAGATACCTGTGAAATGAAGAACTCTTTATGTGTTTCTTCGGCCGCTCTCTGGACCAGCTTGTTAAAAGGTAAAGTTCTGAAATACACATAACAGAACCCTTAGATGTCAAAGTAGATACCCACTAGTAATTCATTCACTTTGTACAAAGGCTTGGTAGAGTTGAGTGTCTCATGCTTTGAAAAATGCAGTTTTTAGTATAATCCACGTGGACGGAATTCTGAATAGTCAAAACTCATTTAGCAGTATATAAATTTGGCCTGTTACCTGAATTTTTAGACTTAAAGATTTTAAATATATGGCACAAATGGACCTTTAAGGTCTTGTATCCTCTGTTCAAGTTACTGAGCGCGATGCTTCCACAGTGTCAGGTTACTCTGGAATCACACGCACTAGAGCTGGAGAGAGGGGTCAGTGTTTAAGAGCACTTGCTGCTCTTGAGAATGACGTGCACTTAGTCCCCAACTCCCACACGCACGGCTCACAACCGTCCGTAACTCCCATTTCAGAGGACCTGGTGCCCTTTTCTGGACTCCTTGGGCACCAGACACACAGGCAGTGCACTTACTGCAGGGCACATACATGCAAGCAACCCATCCCCGCAACATCCCATACACACAAGCAACCCATCCCCGCAACATCCAAGTTTAAAATTAAAATCCAGACTCTGGAGCTCTGCCTGGCCCTTGTCTGGAAGTGTCGTGGGCAAAAAAAGTCTTGAAAATGGGACAAGCTACTAGTCTCACCCACGAGATACTAGGGAAGACATTCCCACTGCTCACTCCTGCCTCTGGGCTCCACCCCAGCACAGAAGGCAGGGATGCTGCTCCCACCCTCCTGCTCTACCTGCCATCATAGCTTCTAGAGAAAATGGCTAGACAGTTAAGGAATGATGTTTGTTTCCAGTATACCATACTCTTCAAGTTAAGAGTTATCTTTGCTTCAGTTGTCCTAGCACTTTCCAGAACTAAAAAGTCTTCCTAGATGTAGTTTAGCAGTAGAGGGCTTCTTAGCTATCACCAGATTCTGGCTTCTAACCCTATTACCAATTAATTAATTAATTAATTAATTTTTTAAAAATTTCAAAACCATGTCCCAGTCATGAAGATAGTACTATATCAATAGCAAGACAAAGAAGTCCTCAAAAGTTTGTCCTCCAATACCCCACTGAAACTCTGTTGGTCTCATTACCAAGTATGTGTATAGGGATATGAGGTGGAAGAGCTGTTGTAGTGGCTTGCATATGCTTGGCCCAGGGAGTGGCACTATTAGGATGTGTGGCCTTGTTGGAGGAACGTCACTGTGGGGGTGGGCTTAGAGACCCTCCTCCTAGCTACATGGGAGCCAGTTTTCTCGTTTGCCTTCCGACCAAGATGTAGAACTCTCAGCTCCTCCAGCGCCATGCCTGCCTGGATGCTACCATGCTTCCTGCCTTGATGATAATGAGCTGAATGTGTAAGGCAGCCCCAATTACATGTTGTCCTTATAAGAGTTACCTTGGTCATGGTGTCTATTCACACTAATGAAACCCATTACTATAAACAGCTATAAACTATATCATCTATGAGATGATGACTTGGGCTAACTTACTTTTCCTAGTATTGTTTTCCTAGAAACATTCTAGAAAAAGATGAAGGTTTGATGTCAGCTATGACACCAGATAATGCTGTTTACAAGAATGTGGTTTTCCTGTATACAGTGTATCAAAATGCCACTTAAAGAAATTTATAAGCTATTGTGATCTATTCCAAGCCACTGGTTTTAGGGAACACGTATCTAAGCTGGGGCATGTTTCAGCGCTACCTCCATAGTCTTGTTCTATTAGGACGAAGTTATGTCTGCTTGGCTAAAAATAACTTGGATCTACAGAATTCACTGATAACATTCTGCTAATGAGAGGCTTCCAGCCTCTCATTCTTCTGAAAAGCTAAGAGACTTTTCTGTCATACTGTGGAGTACGGTCTTGCAAGTGTGAATATCAATCTAAATTGAAGCTATTACTGGGAGTGGTGTAGAGTGAGCACTCCAGAAAGGGCTCTGATATTTCCTGTCTCCTACTACAAAGCAATCTTACTTGGCATTCTCTTATTCAATGCTTCCTACGGAAAGCCTCACTATACACACACTTACCATCCTTGCCAAAGCCTCCTTTAAGATCTGGGGAGGTTAATGTGGCCCATAGCTACCTGTGTAATTACTACCTGTAGTAAGCACCCCCTTACTAGGGAGAAGAAAGGAATGCTTGTAACAGCTTTTCCACAAAAGCTAGGCTGACAAATGACCCTGCATCCAGAGAAGCAGAACCTTAGTTTGTCCACAACCTTGTCCCTACAACTGTTGGGAAGTTCCCCAGTCTTAGGCTCTGTGTACCCCATAATGCTCTAAGCAAGAGGATCTTCTATTAGTGTCTTTTCTTAGGACCAGCAAGATGCAGAACAGTGAGATTATCAAAAGAGGGTTTCCATGGTTTCTGTGACAGGCAAATTTGAATACACCCTGGGTTTTATCATTTTAAACTATATGGTCTTAGACAAATCATTTAATTTTAATTAAAAAAAAGTGTTACATATATTTATTTGTGTGTAAGGAGGAGGATGTGGACAGGTACGTTCACACCATGACGCACTCGTACATGCGTGTGTGCCCGCGTGCCTGTGTCTGTGTGTGTGTGTGTGTGTGTGTCTGTGTGTGTGTGTGTCTGTATGTGTGTGAGACAGGACAACTTGGCTTGGAGGAGGTGGTTCTTACTACCATGTGTCCATAACATAACAAACTTAGGTCATCAAAGCTGTAACATGCACTTTATCCCCTGAGCCCCAAGTTACTTTTTTTAAACCTTCATTTTTCTCATCTATAAAATCATCACAGGCAATGTCTGTATTTACCACCTTATATTTTAAATGGAAAAAACCCAACACATCTACTTTTTTCCTTGCACAAAAATAACTGTCCATGTTTCTAGTAGCTCTAGTGAAAGGCTTTGAAGAAGCTGGAATAGAAACTATTACATTATGTATGTGTTCAGAAAGCAAGTTTTAAAAAGTTTAAGACATAAGAAAACATCAAACCCATTCAGGACAAAGTTCCAGTACCCACTGTTCCAGCATTAGACTAGGAAAATAAGTAATATTAACCACAGGCTGAGGAACACTCATTGCTCCAGTACTTTTTTCCACCTTTTTGATTAAATTAAAAGTACCAAGCTCTTACCCTTGGAAAAACTTATGGCAGTTAAATTCAATCTGTGGCCTGTGAAGTATCCCAGAGCTACACTGGTGACTAGTACTGAGAAACAGAAGTGCTGTGGCAACTGCCGCACAGGCTTGGAAAGTACTGATGAGAGGCGATGGCCCCAGGGCAAACTAGTTAGCTCATCTCTAAACTGAAACCCTCTGAAATAACAGGCTCTTCTCAATAGATTTAATTTACTGGGAACTGCACATGCTCAGAATGTGAACACTGTTTTTTAACCTAACATTTTTAATGAATTGCATGGGAATAAATAGCACATGAAATTTACAAGTTCAGCAACCGATGTACCCGTCATAGATGACAGGGTATCAAACAAGCATGAAAGATGTTATCAGCATGTGAGGTCATTTCATCAGGAGAAGACTCAGCATGGGTTTTAAATGCTACTAAACCATAAAAGTGTACACCAAATCTACGCTGCCCTCTGCTTTCTGAGAGGTAGAAAGCAGTGACAGGCTTTGAGAACACGTCCTGTGCTCGGTAATGGCAGCAGAAACGGGTCAGTAAAGATGGGGCAACACAGCACTCAACTTTACAGGCGACCTGACCTCAAGAATGGAGGTTCTCTGTCCCATGACTCCACAGAACACAAGGGTGCACCCTATATTTAAAAAATAAACCTGTGGAAAATGTCTCTGTACAATTATGTAAACTCAGAATTCTTGTCTTTTAAGCCACTCATTAAAAAGAAATAAGTTATTCCACGATTACATAAACTAGAGATGAAATGCAGCACGGTCTTTATATGATGATGTAAAAGTGTTTTTAAAGATTTGAAAAGTGAGTTGTATCCGCAGAGTAACCACAGAAGAAAATACCTATAGACAAAGTTCTTACTAATGAAGTCCATCTGCGCGACTGCAGCGACGTGAATCTTCACCTCTTTCGTCCCTCCGACTTGACTCAGGTAATCCACTGTCCATTTGCTTGTGCAAGATCCTAAGTCGAGTCCTTCCAACACAAGAGGCTTTCTCTGTAATGAACGTGAAAATCACAGCAACTGTGAAAACCAGCACTCCACAAGTGCTGCCTTGGCATCAAGGGTCTGGCTTTCGTCTCAGCCTAAGATGTCCAACGTATAGCATCTATAGTTTGTGCTATTACCAAGCTATGTAGATAACCTACATAGACACCTAGAACAAACTGACGAACAGGAAAACAAAACAGCCTCATCAACAGATAAATTCAAACACTAAAGTACTTTCACATTATTTATGGCAAAAAAAATAATTAAAATTTACCGTATTTTTGTAATTTTTAATTGTAATATCATTTTAACTTTCTAAGAAATGCAAGAACCTAAGTATTTCCCAAGACCTCTCTACTTGACTCCCCAACTTTCCAATAGCACTCCATTTGCGTTATCACTACTCACAAACTCAGTGTATAAAGATAGACATGTTATTAAACCTAATTTTTCTGGACCTTTTCAAAGTCAAATTGTTAACATCATGTCCTCTCAGCTCCAAGACTTAAGTATATCTTCTGAAAACAAAGCTATTCTCTTACAGAGCAACAATCAAAGTTGTATTTCACACTGACATATTATTATGTAACATACCAGGTGCATCTGAATTTCACTAATTATCCCAATAATTTCTGTAGAGTTCTTTCCCTTGACCCAGAATCCAGGCTGAGATGCACATCAGATCAGTGAGCACAGCTCTTTCCATGTGGAATGGCACGTCAGCCTTCTTTGTCTTCTATGACCTTAATATATTTGAGCACACAGGCCAATTATTTTGTTGAATGCCCTTGGATTTGCGTTTATCTAGTTTCTTCATGATTAGATTTTGGGTTATGCAATTTGAGTAAGGAATGTTCTACAGAAGGAATGGGTGTAGAACTCGCAGGACACATTGGCTGGCACATGATACTCTGCCCCAACATCTACTCAAATCTCTCAGCCTCCAGCTTTACTGATATCATTTTAATGCTCAAATTATTGCAGATTTGAGCAGAAGGCTGGTTTTTTTTTGTATGTGTGACTTTTCAAACTAAATACTTCCTTACTTTATAGCAAAATAAGATGATCCAGTTATCTTTCTTATTTCCCTGCCCAGCCTTGCAAACCATCATTTAAGAAAACTCTGGTTTCTTTTCCCTGGGAATGTTCCTTCTGACATTTTAATGTATGACTATAATGTATTTTTATTATATTCATCTACCCTCCAGGAGCTATTTTAGTGCTATGTCATAACTTCTGCCTTCTCAATACTAAAACCAAAAGACATGTACTGGCATATTCAAATTCTAGATATGCAATTACATACTTATCTCTAACCATATATGTACTGTATGTACATATACATAAATGGAATGCATTATGAATAATACATATGCCAAGGTTAAATCTAGCCTTTATTGTATCTTTTCAAATTTTTTGTTCAACAGTAAAAAAAACTTATTTCTCACCATCAATATTTAATCATCTGCAAAATTCTAGAATTTCCAGAAAACACTAGACCACCAAGCTAGAAACACAAGTCTTATAACTAGAATTGTTTTCAGTCCTTTTCACCATTAGACTGAAGACACACAATTAGAGTATTATTTTAAAAGAAACGTAGGTTACTTTTCCACTCCACAACTCCAGACAGGCTTGCTTGTTGTTTATTTTTTTACTTTCAGGTTGTTTTTAAATCATTTCTCACTTCTGTTGAATTCTGTTTGAGACAGTCTCACTATGTAGCCCTGCCTAGCCTAGAACTCATTATGTAGACCAAGATGGCCACAAGAATCACAGAAATCCAACTGCCTCTTCCTAAGTCCCTCTTTGCTTTTCCTGTATTACTCTAGACTGTAAAATATTCCCTCAGGGCCAGCCATCTTACCACATTCTCATACTTACTCACCCTTTAGGGACAGTCAGTTAACTTCCTAAGTACAATTCCTGTACTTTTTTTATTCGAAGTACCCCAAACACAAGTTTGCTTTTTTCTTCTTAAAAAACAAAAACCCCTATGTTTTCTTTTTACAAGTTTAAAACATATACTTTGAGATTTATTGCTATCAGTTCCCACATGTTATTCTTTTTTATAGCTTATATATCAAGGAATGAGCAATAATTTATCTAATTACAATAATAGATTCCTGTAGATATTGTCATATATTTAAAGAAATATCTGCAAAGTAAATCTTAAATATGAAATTTCTATAAACCCAGTGGGAGACACACACACACACACACACACACACACACACACACACACGGAAGTAGGAGAGATTCATTGACAAGGGCTGCCATGGGAGAGGGCGGGGATGAGAGTGAGTGATGGGAGTGAAAAATGAGTAAAATTCATTACTTTCATGTATGAAACTGTCCATGAATTAAAAATCACTCAGTTATAAAGTAAACATGTAGTTTGTAAGTTGTACCAAGAGTCAAATCACTTAGTATAAACCAGTTGGCTGCTATTTCAATACACCCTCACCAAGAGCGAATCAAAGCTTCCTGACCTCAGGCAACATAAATGATTAAAAACTACTATCTCAGTACAGGAGTGAATGATATGACGAATGATGAAAAACTACTGTGTTTTTCTATTCATTTGTTTTGTTTTATTTCCAACAGACTCACTGCAACTGAGGTAAGACAGAAAGACAGGGAAAATTAAGGCCATCGGAAGGAAAGGTCCTCACCCTGAAGTCTGACATCCCTCTCCAGTTGAGAGGTAAAAATTCATTCAGCACAACTAGTCAGGATGTAACTGCACATGCCTTTAATCCCAGAACTCAGGAGGCAGAGGAAGGTGGGTCTCTGTGAGTTTGAGACCAGCCTGATCTACACAGATCTAAGTAACAGGACAAGTAGGGCTACACAGAGAAACCCTGTCAATAATAATAATAATAATAATAATAATAATAATAATAATAATAATGAGGAGGAGGAGGAAGAGGAGGAGGAAGAGGAGGAGGAAGAAGAAGAGGAGGAAGAAGAGGAAGAAGAGGAGGAGGAGGAAGAGGAGGAGGTAGAGGAGGAAGAAGAGGAGGAGGAGGAGGAAGAGGAGGAGGAAGAAGAAGAGGAGGAGGAGGAGGAGGAAGAGGAGGAGGAAGAAGAAGAGGAGGAGGAGGAAGAGGAGGAGGAAGAAGAAGAGGAGGAGGAGGAAGAGGAGGAGGAGGTGGCGGAGGAGGAGGAGGCAGAGGAGGAGGAGGCAGAGGAGGAGGAGGAGGAGGAGGAAGAGGAGGAGGAGGAGGAGGAGGAGGAGGAGGAAGAAGAAGAAGAAGAAGAAGAAGAAGAAGAAGAAGAAGAAGAAGAAGAAGAAGAAGAAGAAGAAGAAGAAGAAGAAATAATAATGTCTAAGGCCAAAGCATATGTGAGGAGGAGGAGGAGGAGGAGGAGGAGGAGGAGGAGGAGGAGGAGGAGGAGGAGGAGGAGGAGGAGGAGGAGGAGGAGGAGGAGGAGGAGGAGGAAGAAGAAGAAGAAGAAGAAGAAGAAGAAGAAGAAGAAGAAGAAGAAGAAGAAGAAGAAGAAGAAGAAGAAGAAGAAATAATAATAATAATCATGTCTAAGGCCAAAGCATATGTGACGGGGTACGACTTATCCCCTTTCCTTTAGACCAGTTATTTTCTAGGATTCTGATGAGCAAGATTAAAGCTCCCCTAGCAGTAAAAGACTTGTCTTTTTATATTTGGGGGTTTTTTGTTTTTGTTCGTTGTTTTTTTGAGACAAGATTTCTCCGTGTAGCCCTGGTTGTCCTGGGACTTGTTCTATAGACCAGGTTGGCCTGGAACTCTGATCTGCCTGCCTCTGCCTCCTGAATAGTGGGATTAAAAGCACGTGCCACCAACACCCTGTAAAAAGACAGATCTTAACCTCCTTGTGCAACATTAGTGAACCATGGCTTTACTGGATCAAACTACAGTATTAGCCCAAAATTTCTATTAAAGCATGAACTTAAAAGTTCTTAATAAAGTTAAACTCCGCTTTATACTGACTCGATAAGAAATTCTTCTAGTGTCGTCAGACATCCTATCTTCTCAAAGGAACACCTCGACTCCTCCGGCAGCATAGTGTAGCTGTTTCTACAGATCCCACCCTACTACCGCTAACATGCTGAGAGGTTTGTTATTCTGAAGCTTGGACTTTCTTGAAAAGTCCTGGGAGCAAACTTTTTTTCTTTTTTAAAATCTAACTACTTTCTGATACTTTTTTTCTTTAAAAAAAAAAAAAAAAACTAAAGGGCTTGTGAAGCCTTAATTATGATCCAGGTTTAAATCACAGAATGGCCTGTACCAGAGAAAAACGTACGGGAAGATTCTCATTGGTTTCCTTGTTGTAATCCTTTAGACTGAAATACTGAGCTTCAAAAATCTGGTATCTCGAAATAGTTAGGGGCAGTTAGGACCAAGAGAAGGGCGAGGGATCCTGAACTCAACTTAAGGAAACTTCATAGAAAAGAAGCCCGCGAAAAGCCGCATGAGTCTCAATAAGACTCCCGCCAAGTCCGACCTCTCAGTAAGCTTTGGTAAAATGCTTCATGCCGCCCAGCTTTCTCAAGTCATCCTGCTCCCCAAAAATATGGGACCGTTTTCTCCAGGGTTTTTAATTCCCGAGCCGGTCTACAGGTCCCTTCCGCTCTCTTCCCTGGCAGCAAGCCTCGGTCCTTTCCCCGCGAACGTCTCTGGGTTGCAAGAGGGCAGATGGGCGGCCAGAAGGTTTCGGGGTGTCTCCCCGTTTTCCTGCGGTGGGCCTCCTCACCTGCGGGTAAAGATGCTCCATGAACTGCTCCCGCGAGACGCCCCGAAGCCGGGGTACCGGAAGACGCTGTTCGGCCATGGTGGCTCAGGCTAGTTTTCCCAGGTCTCGGAATTTGGACGAGTTCGTCCACGCGTGATTTCTCCCCGTAAACACCACCTCGGAAGAAAAGGTCCGCGAAGGTGACTGACCCCAGAGGGCGGCTGGTTCGAAGCGAGCGGCGGGGAGCCCAAGGGCCTCGGCCTGGATTGAGTGCGAACACAGTGGAGATGGGAGGACTCACCAGAGGTGGCAGCAGCTAGGCGGCCTTGGCTCCACTTCTCCAACAACGGCGAACAGGTTTCCCTCCGGCCTGCTTTCGGTACTGCACAGGCATGCACAGGTGAAAGGTCACAAACATGGCGCTGGCCGCCCGTCTCCTACCTCTTCCCCTGCTTTCTTGGTCGCTGCCCGGCCGGGCCACCAGACTCAGGACTCTCCGTACCACCGAGGTGAAGCTGACGCTCAATGAATTTTGCTGTCTGTGCCGCCGTCGCCTGGGCTCAAGCGCGGCTCCGATCCCTCGCTGTACTTGGGCCTGGGCAAGCCCGACGATGCGTTCCTGGGGCCCCCGAAGGCCCCTTCTCGGCCGGGCAGAACATTCTCCAGCCCTCGCTTCTTTACCCGCTAGTCCCATTCGCAGTTACAGCACCGAGGAGCAGCCCCAGCAACGCCAGAGAACCAGAATGATCATTCTGGGATTTTCCAATCCCATCAACTGGGTCCGGACTCGAATTTATGCCTTCCTTATCTGGGCCTATTTCGACAAAGAGTTCAGTATCGCTGAGTTCTCTGAAGGGGCAAAGCAGGTTTGTTCGCCTCCCTAACTGACCTCTCTGCCTCGTGCACTCAAAGCTTACGTGCTCAAGTGTTTAGCCATTAAGTTTCTTCATTGCGATCCATGTTATCCAACGGTGGTAGTGACTTAGACATTGAATCTTTCAGTCACTTCTTTTTTTTTTTTTTTTTTCGGAGCTGGGGACCGAACCCAGGGCCTTGCGTTTGCTAGGCAAGCGCTCTACCACTGAGCTAAACCCCCAACCCCTCAGTCACTTCTTGAATTTAATAAGCTTCTACGTGTGTTCGCATGGTCAAGGAGGAGGGGTTCATTTAAGAAACTAGGGTGAAGGCCTAAGTTCAAAGCCTGTTTGTTCCTCCCACTTTAAAACTAGTTAATCCTTTTTCTGGGTATGATTCTTTTCAGAATTAGAAAATTAGAGAAGATAGTGCCTGACACACATAGTAGGCACTTCATAAGTATTTGTTAAATAAATTGAATGGATGAAATTATGGTGAGGAAAAGATAACATTGCCAAAGTAATATCATTTCAGGTACAAAGGCAGAACTTCTTACCAGCTGTTTGACAGGGCTGTATTGCCTTCCTCATCCTCCACCTATATATTCTGTCAAGGAAAAGAGTTTGCTGAGGCTGCTGGTCTGCTAAGTCTAGCACACTGGTGATTCCTAGCTCTGACTTTGCCCATCGTGACCTTTCTGAAGGGCAAGCGATGTTACCTGACAATGGGCACTTTGAATCCGGAGATCATTTACAGAGTTTAGGTGTACATGTGTTCCTTTTTAGGATAGAAGGCTATTTTCATTTTCCCTTCAGTTTTCCTAGTTTGTCAATCCCTAGCATTTCAGAACTGTTGATTAATACAAAGGTAGAAGCCATAGTTTATTTCCCAGTTCATACTGCCATAGACCATCAAGCGTAATAATTTAACAGTATTGACTATATGCTGGTATTTATAATTTTACTCCTGACTTATTCAGAACTTCCCCAGTTCCTAGCCATTTATACCCAGCTCATGTAGTTGTAAATGAGTTTTCAACTTCGTGTAATCAGGGTCAGTACTAACTCCTGTTTCCTTGCATCAATTCTTGGCTAATATATATGCTTGCACAAAAATAAAAGTGAGCAAGCTTGAGTGATACCGCCTACCTCAGTCTCATGATGAAAGGTTGGACACCGAGAAGTAAATTGGTGTGACCCTACTACTTACTCTGCCGTGTCCATGCGTGAGTCTACTTCCCCACCATAACTACACTAGTTCAGGAATGGAAATCATCATGTAACATCAAGTTGAAAGGGCCTCTTATCCAGTCCTTGTTAAGACATGATGAACCCAAGTTCTACAAAGGTTAAACTTGGTGTGCTAGTAACTACACTGTCCGAAGGTGGTCTTGGTGCTAGAAAGATGACTCAATGGCTACAGAACATCTTTCAGAGATCCTAAGTTCGATTTCTAGCACCCACAAGGTACCTCATAACTAACTCTAATTTGAGAGAATCTTACTAGGGTAACCTCATTATGATTCATTATGACATTTTAGGGCAATTTGCTCAGATACAATCTTGACCACACAAACTAGAGATGAGGTTTCTGTATAATGGTCATAGTTCCTATCATCCAGATTATCACTCATGCCGTATGTGAGAACTTACCGAACATACAAGATCCCTGACCCTGAGTGTCTCTGTAGTGTTCAGGGAGATCTTGAATCCGTTTGGATATGTGCGTGTTCTCAGAAGTCACCTGCATTGGATTGTAGTAGTTTGCTAGGGCTATAGTAGAGGGGGCTCAGACTGAACAGCTTAAACAAAAGCGTTCTGATAGCTACATATGAGATGCTTTGCTTTCTCCTGAGGCCACTACATTGTTTGTGTCTGGCATCTGTACACAGTGATACACTAACCACCTCATTTTTTAAAAATCACTTCTTTAAAGGTATTGTCTCCAAATGGTATCACATCCCAAGGTCTTAGAGTTTAGGGGCTTCAACATGAACATGGCAGAGAGGTGGTTCAACTAGTAATAATTTGCAGAGTTCTCTGTCTCACGTGCTCTCTTTTCTTCAGCCAGTATTCAGGTTTCAGCTACTTTAGGGAGCCCTCTGTGGTCCTCCAAGATTAGAGTAGATGGTTCTCTATATGTTTTTTATAGCTTATATTCTTGACCTTGTTGGCCAACTTGTCTTCTCTCAGCCAGCTTAAAGCTCCGGAAATACAAGCTTTTTTTCTCATTGCCAAATTGGAGAATTGTGGTTTCTCTTCCCTCTCCTTAAAATAAGACCTCAGATCTCAGGTCTGAGGTTCACTGTCTTAGATTATAAACTCTTTCTTTTTTCTCCCACTTCTAAACTTAATATATATCTTAGAAAGGTTCTGTCTATAATCCAGATCTCCAGACTTCAAGTACAATCTAGACTCTAGAACATCTTACTTTCTAATTGCTGTCTGTAAATGATTAAAAGGTACATCATAGTTGTCTATATCATCATTTTAAAATAAAATATAAGGTAATTTTTTATTGAGGTATCTAGTCATTTCCCAAGACCTAGAAGTGGATTCATAATTTGTAGTCAGCTCATTTGCAGCTGTATATGCAGCCAAGCCATCTGAGCAGTCAGTCAACTTAAAGGCAGTCATGTCCGACATTGTTGTAATAGTTGTAGCTATCACGTTTACTGTAAAGCAGTTCTTGCTATACTAGCCATTTAACTATGGATGCTGTATGCTATTTTATGTGATGTTTTGAAATAACTGTCATCTTTACCCTCCTGTTTTTTCAAGGCTTTTGCTTATGTATCCAAGTTGCTGTCACAGTGTAAATTTGATCTATTGGAAGAACTTGTAGCCAAAGAGGTAAAGTGTTCTTTTAATTTAAAAAGTCTATGATTCTTGCAATAGAATGATACATGCATGGTTTCACTTCTGCTTTCAAACAGTACATGTACCAGCAAAGAGTGTCTGTCCTTAATGGTACTTTGGGTCATAAAAGTTGGAATGACTCCTGCCACTTAATGCCACAGATAGGCAAATGTTGTGCTTTCCAGTTGTTTTTATGTGCACTGTTAGGAATTACCTAGTTGAATAACTAGATGCCTTTCAGTTTTGTTTCCGAGAATGAGTAGATGAAATATTTTAAACATAAGTCTTGAAAAATTCCATAATAAACATCACTTTTTAAAATACTTTAAAAACTGAGCAAGTAAACTGCTTCTTTTCCCAACTCAGGTGCTGCAGGTATTAAAAGAAAAGGTTGCTTCATTGTCTGATAACCATAAGAATGCACTTGCTGCAGACATAGATGATATTGTCTACACATCAACAGGCGACATCTCTATTTACTATGATGAGAAAGGTAACGGTGGCCAAGGCAACTTTACATGACCAATAATTATTCAAATAAACCAAAGCTGTGAGTACCACAGGACAGAGGACTTCAAATGTCTGTAGCCTTTCAAAGCCTGAATCACTTGGCTAGTTTGCAAAACCAACCTAGTATACATAATAAATAAAAATATGAATATAGAAAATTACCATATTTTATTTGCTGATTACAGACCTAACTGGAAAAGTTGATGCCTAGTAGTAGATTCTGGCTAGATCTCTACCTGGTTACTGGTTACTGTGCAGCAGGGAAATCCAGGGGCAGGTGTGGTTCTTAGGCCTTTAATCCCAGCAGAAGCAGGAGGATCTCTGGGTTCAAGACTGACTAGGATTACATAGAGACCCTATCTCGAAAAAAGAAAAAGAAAAAAAATCCTTACATATGTTGATGAAAATGGGTTGTTCAGGATAGGCTCCTCCCATGTCTTAAATAAAAATATTAATGTTTCAGATTTCCTAAAGTGTAGGAAACATGACCTTTTTACATTTCTAGCTGCACATTACATGGAAGGAATGAAGTATAAAAGAAAGCCGAAACAGAAATGCAGATAAAGACATATAAGAATAAAGATTCTAAAACTCTGGGTGGAGTTAGGTAGTAATGGTAAAGTTGGAAGGAACTTTGGTGGTTATATGGTTCTTTTCCTTTTCCAGAGCATCAATTTTTCAATAGCACACCTGAAAGTTCATTGATTAATCATACCATCTATAGATTTTTGTATGCACATTACAAGGCGGGCACACAGGAGAAATAGCCTCTGCTTATATCCTTAAGGCAGTGACAGTAGAGGACTTGCAATAATTTCACATGCAAGTTAATTTGAAGTATTTGGGAAGGTGTCTTGGATGATAATTTCTTCTTCGTTAACATTTCAAATTCCACCTTAGCACCATGGTTATTAACTGAGTTACACAGACATTATGAGACTTAAGGCGCACCCGAGTAAGTGAAGGACAAAGGCCTACCTTTAATGTAGGGCAAAAATGTAGATGTGGCTTCTTTGTTCACCAGGTGTTTGCCTTAAGGTTGTTTTAATTTTAGAAAATGGTGTAAGCTCAGGATAATCATGAGGTACACGTAGTAAAGAATATGTTCAACACTATAGTAGATTGGTTACTGAGCTACGAAGCGGGTAGAAGCCCAACGAAGCCCTAAGAGAGTTTTCCGTAAGGAAGGCAGCGTGACTTCATATATTTTAAGTTACACTGGAGTGTGCAGAAAGACTGGTCTGCAGCAACTTACTGCCTATTTCTGATTTTGTTTTGGACGTGTGGCTGATAGATTATTCTGATTTTGCGAATGTGTGTGTTTTCTCTCTAAGGAAGGAAGTTCGTTAACATCCTGATGTGCTTTTGGTATCTGACTAGTGCCAACATCCCCAGTGAGTCTTTAAGTGGAGCCAATGTGTTCCAGGTGAAGCTGGGGGATCAGAGCGTGGAGACTAAACAGCTGCTCAGTGCGAGTTATGAGTAAGTGTGACTGCGTATCTCGTTTCCTTGTCAAAGAGGGGAAGCTAAAGAGAGCTTTAGGACTAACAGAATTGAAATTTGGCAAGTTATTTATGAAGAGAAAAGTCATAAAGACACACTGAATAAGAAACAGGATTGTTAAAATTTAAATGAGGTAGTACTTCTGCTGGGCGCAGCGATGACACGGACTTTTCACCCTCCCCCTCAGGAGGGAGAAACAGGTAGATCTCTGTGACTCCAAAGTTAGTCTGGTCTACACAGTGAGTTCCAGCCCAGCCAGGCTACACAGTGATACTGTGTTTCAGAAGGGGAAGAAAAAACCACCCACAGTCAGCCCTTCAAACAACTGTTGGTTTTGCCTGTGGCTCACTGCTTTGTGAGTTGTGGAAGTTTAGCTCGGTGGCTTCCTCTGCCTAACCTGGCATCAGGGACAAGAGATTCATTCCCACGGTGGCTTCATCTGTCATATGTGGCATCTCTTTCTCTAGAACTTTTGCAGCTTGGCTCGTAGCCTTAGTTTAACTTGTGACACCATTTGCCTGATACTGGATGCCAAGAACTTGGAAACTGATAAGTGTGTAAAGAGAGCTAAAGCAATGTTATTTTGCTGTAGTTTGCTGTCAGAAAACTCACAGGATTTGTACAATTTAAAGGGCATCTAGATATACCTTACTCTCTATTTTGAAGAACAATAAATAGCACTAAGTAGCAATAAAGGTCACATTGCAGAGATGTGCACGAGGGATGAAGCATAAGGTGCCTACATCTTTGAAATTTCCAACCTGCCATCGTTGTCATAAGACATTTATCTATAACCTTCCATATTCTAAACACTCCAGTCAGATGCAGTATTGAAGGGACACTGCCTGCTCTTAAAGAGATTAAAAATGGGAGGGAATTTTGGAAAGGTGAACAGCAGTAAAACAAGTCAGTGGAGACAACTCTTTAAGAGAATAACTACTGTTATTTGCCAGCCATATACAAGTTTGCTTTAAAGTAACAAAACAAATGCTGAACATGTTCTAAGGGAAAAACTTCTTCTGTTTTACTGAGTTACAAAGTTCCTGAGTTCATTGTTTTCACTTGTCTAAAGGTTTCTTGTTTGTGTGCTTGGGTTTTTTGGTTAGTTTGTTTTGAGACAGGGTCTTCTTCTATTCCTGACTAGTTCAGACCTTACTATATAAACCAGACTGATCTACAACTAACAAAGATCCACCTGTCTCTGTCTCCCGAGTGCTGGGATTAAAGTAATATGCCACCATGCCTGGCCTGAGAAATGTTTTGTTGTTGTTTTGCTTTTATGTTTTGATTGTAATCCAAAATTTCTCTAGATACTAAATACTTACTCAATTTAAATATATTAGTTGCCTCTTTTAAAATATGTTTATAATTAAGCTCTATATCATTGGTACTAGGTTTGTCTCTTAATATTCCTGATATGACCAGAGTGGCTCAAACTACTGAGATTGGAGATTGGGAAGATGGGAAGATTCAAATTCAGCTCCCAAGCTGTAATCTAGCTTCAAGGAGAATAATGAGTGCACATGTACACACACACACACACACACACACACACACACACACACACACTTAAAAATGAAATCTTTTTAAAAATCCTGTCCTCTAAAGAGTGATTTAATATATAAGAACTGAACCAAATCCCATTATTTTTCATTAAATTGGTAACTGATTTGTTAAACCGACTTTCCTGAATGCTTGTTTATATCTTTAAAGTGCTGTTTGTATTGCCAGAGTCCAGTTATTTCTGTTCATATTAGGCATGAACTTTAAGTAAGTATTTAATAATAAGATCCAAATTTCTTTCTGGGGCTATTGGGTGTTGAAATAGATCAGATCATTAAAAGTGCTAGAGGTAACAGTGTACTTGAACATTTGTTGTATTGTTCTGATTAAATTAAAAGAGCAAACATTTTAATTTTGACTTACCATTAATCATTGAATTAGCTTCTTGTTAATACTGCTTTTAATTCATACTTGCCAGTTGTAGTCTGAGAATATTTGAGTTGATGGAAATCACGGTATTTATGTTTTTCCTAGATTTCAGAGGGAATTTACACAAGGAGTAAAGCCTGACTGGACTATTGCACGGATTGAGCACTCAAAGTTACTAGAATAATCTTTCTTGGAAAAAAAATCAAGGCGTGAACTCTTAATAATTGCTGTGAAAAACTAAGGAAGACAAGTTTCTGGATGATTTGCTTTTAACTTAATTAAGTCTGTGGATTACTTTTGTATTATTTGGAAATACTCAGCATACTGACCTAATACAATAAAGCATTTTCCACAGATTGCTTGTTCTCTAAAGGAGGTCGAAGTAACACACAAATGTTCAGTGTTCTAACGCTACATCTGTATATATGTAACACACAAATCTAAGGCACCACATTGGTGTCATGTTCAGTGTTCTAACGCTACATCTGTATATATGTAACACACAAATCTAAGGCACCACACTGGTGTCATGTTCAGTGTTCTAACGCTACATCTGTATATATGTAACACACAAATCTAAGGCACCACACTGGTGTCATGTTCAGTGTTCTAACGCTACATCTGTATATATGTAACACACAAATCTAAGGCACCACACTGGTGTCATGTTCAGTGTTCTAACGCTACATCTGTATATATGTAACACACAAATGTACAGCACCACACTGGTGTCATGTTCAGTGTTCTAACGCTACATATGTATATATGTAACACACAAATCTAAGGCACCACATTGGTGTCCTGCCGAGTGTCATTCAAGTGTAATATATGTACATGTGTCACAGACTAGCTTTATAGATGTGAATTATTGAAACTACTATATATCTCCAATGATCCGAGTTTCTGTAAGTTTGGTTTTTTTTGTTTTGTTTTGTTTTGTTTTGTTTTTTCAAGCCACTGAGCCTAGTATGTTTTGATCAGTATCCGGATAAGGACTGGCTAGAACCACAGTAGCTTGATCTCTGTAGGACATCCGTGTATGTTTACTGTTCACAACAGAGAAGAGATGGAGCCAGGCTAGATGTCCATCAGCAAGCACTGGAATACATGAAGAAAATCTCATGCATATATATACACAGTGGAAATGTATTCAGCTGTAAGGAAGAGTGAAATCATGATATGAAGAAAATGAATGAACTGGAGATGATTCTGCTAAGTGAAATGAGTCAGACGCAGACAGTGATTGCATGGTTTGTATTGAGGAGTCTAGACTTTGATTTGTGTGTGTTGGGGAAGGCCATGAGAATAGAACTCGTTCTAAACAAGGCATGGAGGAGATGTTGGGGAGAAGAGGATAATTGAACACGTGTGATGTGGAATGGAAAGGTTTAAATTGGGGAGGAGGGCTGGGGAGGGCACAGAGGGTAGCAGGAAACAGATGAGAATGACTATAATGCTATATATGTGGGACGCTCCTAATAAAACTCGGTACTTGGTATGTTACCTTAAGACATTGATTTTAAAAAGGGAACTTTAAGCATAGGAAAGCACAAGAATCAGAAATGGCACTGCGTAAAGTTGGTCTTACATGCTGGGATTTGAACTCCAAGTTGGGTCAGGGAGACAAAAACAGTATCTTAGGGGAAAAAATGGCTAAAGATGATTGATGAAAACTATAAACCAGAGCTAAGAAATTCAATAAGCGAGATCTTTTATTTTTGAGATTATAATCTAATTGTACCATTTCTTCTCTCTCCTCCCTTTGAATTCTCCCATATATTCCTCCTCGCACTCTTTAAAATTCAGGGCCTGTTTTTCACTGATTGCTGTTACATGCAGCCTATAAATGTTTTATGAGTGTTTTGACCATTAGACAAACCAATTGGTGTGCTCTTCCCTGGGTAAGAATTTGTCCAACTCTGCATTTTCTACTTGCTCGACATTATTATATAGAAGGTAGTATATTTTTAAAAGATCTCATAGGGTATCATAATGAAATTAATCAGAAGCTAGGCAGTATTGCAAAAACATCTGGAGTGCAGGCGCTATGGGTTGAGGACTGCAGAGTCCATACAAAGAAACCATGGAGAGGTGAGTGTATACTTTTCTCAAATTTCAAGTGGAGGTATTAGGTAACATCTTTAAACATTGACATAGAGTACTACTTTTAAAAAAAAAAATGAATGTGACAGGCTTTCAGAGAGAAACTATAAACAGACTTGTTACTAATAGATAGATTTCAGAATTGCTAAGGATGTTTGGACAAAATGAAGTTCTGAAATAGAACCATACATATATGGACAAGTGATTTTACCAAGGTATCAGGAATTTAATAATGAAAAAAATCTTCAACAAATGAAACAGTTGATGCTCACACAGGATTGGAGCTTTAAAAATGGACAATAGACCTAAAAGCCAAAAGTAGAGGTTCTAGAAAGAAGCAGGAAAATTTTTGCTATCTTGGATAAGCAGAATTGTTTTTGGGAGGGCTGAGGGGTGTGGGCAGTAAGCATAACCAGCAAAGTTTTAATCAAGGTGAAATTGCTCTTTAAGAGACAGCCTTAAGAACCAAAGGTTCACAGGTTGTGAGGAAGTGCATGTATGTTGCAAAGGCATAGCTAGAATGTATAAGTAATCCTTATAGCTACATAATGACATGCTAAACTGTGGCAGATATTAGGCAGACACTTTGAAGTAAACTATGTTGTAACACTAACATATATAGCTGCACCCCAGTCATCTGGAATTGTATTCTGGTGACACAAACTTACCAGGACGGCTTGTGACACTGCTGCTTTAGTCTTTATTTGATTGCAATAACCACACCGAGGGGTGTGTCCTTTGGGTCAGTTCTGCAGGTACAAGTGGCTGCATCTGGTGATGGCCTTCTTAGAGGACCTTACCTGTCGGATGTGGGAGCACTTGGGTAATATGTCTCTGACCCTTTACAAGCCACCAGGAGTCACAGTCCCACCCAATGACCTCATTCAAAGACCTGCCTCCAAATACTATTGATTACATTTCACTTCCTTTATAAACTACAATAAGGACCAAGTTGCCATGCATAAAGCCTATGAGACCACAAGCAAACTAACAAATTTGATACCAACTGTTGAAGTAAATGAAATTCTTGTATATTGCTCATAAGAAAACAAAAATAGTGCAGGCACTTTGGGAAAAAGCTTGGCAGCCTCTTATTAAATACAGACTTCCCATAGGATCTCTGGTAGTTGAATGACAAATCTCCTATATAGGTTCATATACTAAACACTTGATCGCAGTCAATGACATTTGGAAAAGTAAGAACAAAGGAAGATGTTGAACCTTGGAGGAAGTACATCATCTGGGCCAGCTTTTGAGAGTTTCTAACATCATTCCACTACTGGCTTGCTCTCCTTCATGTTTGAAAATAATCTCTCTCAGTTTCCTGCTCTGCCTGCCTTCCCACAATACACATATCATTATGGACTCCCTCTGAAACTGTAAGCCAAGATAAACTCTCGGAGAAGTTTCTTTGGGTCATGGTGTTTAATTGCAACAAAAAATATTGTAGGATCACTCAGTTCCATTCTCAGACATTCACCCAAGAAAAGAAAAAGTAAATTCTCTTCTATATTATGACTTGCATATGGATATAGCAGGGGTTTGGCTGTTTTGTTTCCCCTCCCTCCCCCCACCCTGTCTTCAGACTGGACAGGCCTGACGAACACAACAAATGGAGAAGAGACATGGCAGAGGATTGCTTACTCACTGCGTGATTGTATTCCTGAAGAACTTTAGCAAAGATAGTCTACAACTCAGTAGGTGTTAGTCTACAACTCAGTAGGTGTTAGTCTACAACTCAGTAGGTGTTGTGACTACAAAATCAGAGCTGGGGGTGGAGGGGGGGGGAAGAGTGGAGCTTTGATGGCTAAGTTATCCACAGGAAGTTTGGGGGTGTGATAAAGATGGTGTATCTCAGCTGGTAGTGGTCACAAGACTTTAGACAATTGTAACTCATCAAAGTCAGCTTAAAATGGGAGAATAGTGCTGTTTTTGTGTTTGCGGTTTATAACTAAAGTTTATGGTAATGTTTTTTAGAAAATTAAGATGAAACGATTCTATTTTTGTAAAAGTATTTAAAAACCGAATTTATAATCCCTCTATACTTAGATCTAATCTTCATGTGGTTTCATTTAATACTTCACAGATGAAATACACCTAGATGAAATGAAAACGATAATAGTTAAAGTAGAAAGGACTAAAAATTGCAGCCGGTTACCACTTGCTATCAAGTTTTAAGATACCCAAAGATTCTAAAATGGATGAGGAAAGTTGATTTACAATCAGGTATTTCTGTTTGCCAGTTATCCTTCAGTAAAGCTGGAGCAGGGTTGGGGCAATATCTAATGCCTAGATCATGGTCTTCACGGTTTCAATGAAAGTATTCTTTAGTATATTCTTGGTGTGCAGAAAAGAAGGTAAGTCTGAGAAGTACTCATGTATGAGGAAAACACCATCAAAGATCTAGAATAAAGTCCAAGCCAAAGAAGCCAACTTGAAAGAGCTTCTACTCAGTAAGATGGGCAGTCAATAAGATGGGCAGCAGTGAGGTCAGGGGTGTGGAGACTGTGGCACAACAGTTTCTGAAAGCCATTAGGTTTTGGTTTTAAATAATTCGGAAGGTCATTAGGTATTCAACTAATTTCATCATAAAAAATGATCAGGATGAAGAAGCATTTGTGATGGTTAATATTGATAATGAACTTGATGGGCTCTAGAAGCACACAGGTGACCAGCCTCTGAATACCTGTGAGGGAGTTTCTAGATTAGATTAAGGTGGGAAGACACTATTCCCTGGCCCGGGGTTCTAATTTGAATAAAGAGATAGAGAGATGGGTACTCTGCTTCCATACTGTGGATATAATGTAACCAGAAGCCCGGAGCTTCTGCCTGTGGATATAATGTAACCAACCAGAAGCCTGGAGCTTCTGCCATCATATTTGCCCCACCATGATGAAGATACCCTGAAGTGTGACCCAAATAAAACTTTCCTCCCTTCCGTTGTTTTTGTCTGGATATTTTATCATAGCCATGGGTATTATTGTGAGAGCTTAAAGTAGTCGGTCACTTTACAAATAGTTCAAAACAGAAGAAAGAAAAGCAAGCCAGGAGCAATGAATACTGTGTTCAGCTCACATTTTCCCTTTCATTCAGTCCAGGACCCAACCCAGGGAGTGGTTCTGCCTACTTTTAGGATGGGTATTAACACCTTAATAACTTAGCAACATGATCCCTCAGAGGCTTGCCTCCAAGGTGACTTCAGACCCTATCAAAGTGATAAGAGTAACCACCACTCGTAACAGACCCTCGACTTAGAAGTTTAAGGTGGCATCATTCATTCTGCTTCGGTTAGGAATCTGAGCCTGGATAACTTAGCACTGTTTGTTTTTGTTTGTTTGTTTTCTGGCTTTTCTTCACCTTGCATCACCAGGGTCATTTGAAATTCTATTTCATCCTTTTTTGGTTTTCATTAAGCTTTCTTTTTAGGCTCTATCTAGAGTAGCCCTAACCCTAAAGGAATTTGGTCTTCGTGGTGGCTCGAATGAGGATGGCCCCCATTAGGGTCATGTGTTTGAATGCATGGTCCCAGTTGGTAGAACTGTTTGGGAAAGATTAGATGTGTCCTTGGGCGAGGTGTGTCACTGGGAGGCAGGCTGTAAGATTTCAAAAGTTAATGCTGCTCCCTGTTAGCTCTCTTCCTCCTGCTTCTGGATTGGATGTAAGCACTTGGATACTGCTCCAGTACCATGCATACTGCCATGTCCCCTGCCATGGTGGTCACAGACTACCTCTGGAACCATAACCCCCAAATTAAATGATTTCTTTTATAAGTTGCCTAAGTTATCATGATTTATCACAGAAATAGAAAAGTAACAAAGTGGTCTTGTTATTATGAAATAGCATTTATGGGCTTTCTACTGGATGTCCCAGCTGTTCAAATAAGGCAGCCTGTGCTAACTAGAGGAGACTGACTACGTTCCCAAAACAATAGGTCTTTCTCAGTTGATCATTGCTTAACTTCAATAGAATCTTGTTAAATACCACAATTCTGAATGCATAGACCTATATTTCCCAAGAAAGGATGGTATCCAGAATAGTACAAGAAAATGAACAAATCCAAATCATTTAATGTTTAAGTCATTTAAAATTGCACCACCTTTAAAATGACTTATAATGTCCCTCTGGCCCTTTTAACACATTTAGAATATTCATCTTTTTTTCTACGACTTCACAATACTCGAGGGATCTGGGGCTGTGAATTTCACATTATGCACTTCAATCCCATTCATCCTTTCCTCCTCTCATACCACTCTCCATCCTTGCCACCTCCCCATGAACAGAGAAAAAAACCTTGTTGTGGAAGCTGTAGTGTGTCACAGTGTGTCCCACAGTATACCCCTTTGTTCATACTTCTTTGCCAATGTTCATTGCAATGAGTCATTGGTCTGGTCGGAGGCCTCTGGCTTCTGCTACACTGTCAATGCTGGATCCTCACCAGGTCTCCCCTCAGATATCCTGCTGTTGCCCTGTGCCATGGAGATCCTGCAGCTTTGCATCTGTAGGACTGGCCTTTATGCCTTTCCAGCAGGAGTAGATGTTGGGATGGGCCAATTTAAAGGCCTGGTTCTGGACCTGAGAGTTGTTGGAGGTGGTCAGTCCTCCAGTTCTGCTCTCCACTCTCAGGGCCAGCTCACCAGCAACTCAGCAACCAAGGCAGCTCCACCTTGCTGCCCAGGAGAGGTGCAGGGACTGCTTTCCCATATAGTACAGCCCGGAAGGGACAGGGACAGTTCGTCCACTATAATGACCCTGGGACCAGCTCTCATACCTGCCATAGATGGTGAGAGATAAGGGGAAGAAGAAAGGTCTCTCTCTCTCTCTCTCTCTCTCCCCCTCCCCCTCTCTGTCTCTCTCTGTCTCTCTGTCTCTCTCTGTGTGTCTCTCTCTCTGTCTCTCTCTCTCTGTGTCTCTCTCTGTGTGTGTCTCTCTCTGTCTCTCTCTGTCTCTCTGTCTCTTTGTCTCTCTCTGTCTCTGTGTGTGTGTGTGTGTGTGTGTGTGTGTGTGTGTGTGTGTGTGTGTGTCTTTCTCTCTCATCTTCACCACCTCCCAGCACATAATTGGCAGGCTGGCTCACCTGCCACCCCCACATCCTGTGACAGGTCTACTGAGCTGCCCATGTGAGGTACTCTCCCAAGTGCTGCTGCAGGTAAGAGGCAGGGCCGGCTCTCCCATTCTCATGACTTGCAATAGGTGGCACAGGGTGAGGGGAGGGGAAAGGAGGGCATCTCTCCCCCACCCATACTGCCACACGGCAGACAAGTTGTGGAGCCAGTTTTCCCACCCTTATGCCCCAGAGGCCTGCTCAGTCTCACCCCTGCCAGCAGGGTCAGCTCTACTGTGCTGCAGGTGAGGTTCAGGGCCTGCTCTCCTAATGTGTTGATCCCAGATTCAGGTCTCCCACCTACCACAGGTGGTGAGGGGTTGGGGGGAGGGTATCGATCCTTCATCCATGCCACTTCACAGGAGATGAGTGGTAAGGCCAGCTAGACCACACTCATATCCTGGGGCTGGCTTACCTGCAATTTCTGCAATGTGCAGAGCCCAATCTCCCAAGTACTGCAGCTGGCTAGGGGTGGGGTCAGCTCTCCCACAATGCCTAGGTAAGAATAGGACCAGTTCTGCACAGCCTTCAGGCATCAATATGTTCCCTGGCAGCAGTGCAGACCAGGGACATCCACCTGGCCTCTGGTAGTAACAGACCCCTGGTGCTGCAGGGCCACAGACCCAGACGCAGTCATAGCAGAGGCCAGGACCCCACCGTGTTCCCAGGTGGCATCGCCAGCTACTCACATCCCGTCCTGCCTCTCTGTTGTGCCACAGCCTTCTGTTTCTTTCTCTTCCATTTCTCCACCACTGACTTGCTCCTTTGAGTGGTGCCTGGGGTCTCTGAGTGTCTGGGGTCATCTCAGGAGTGCTCTCAGGAGTGCTATACCCTGCTTGTGAATTATGGCCCCAGGCAGGGGTCACCTCAGGCATAGTCTGCCCCGCCCCCATGCCTGCAAGGCCTTCAACTGGTGGTCATCTCTGGCAAGCTCCAACAGCACGCCGGGTCTGGTGGTCCTCTTGGGCTGGAATTTTTTTTCAGGGACTACTAGGATACTAATCATTCAAATGTTCATGGGTCAGAACACTAGGCATAGACATAGCCTCTTCTCTGCCACCTACTGATGCATACGTGACACACCAGTCACACCTGCAATGCCTCTAGGGGCAGGAAGAATATCTTATAAGTTATTTGTGCATCTTATACAAGATCAGCACGAGCACTACGTAATTTCTCACCATTCCATTGTTTAGGGTAGCAATAATGAGAATCCTTAATTATGAAAACCAACTTTCCCTTTTGTAATTAACAATCAGTCTGTAAATAATAGTTTGATATCTTGTAGATAACGCTACTCACAACCAACCATTCACAAAGCTGTGGTGAGGGTAAAATGCCCACATCCTATCCCCAGACGTCCCTACCTGATCCCTGCTACTCATGACTATGATGCGTCCTATGGAAGAGAGAGGGGGGGGGGGGGGGGAGACCGTGCGTATGATTGCATTAGCGACCCTGTGCTATCCTGGTTCAGGTCTGTGGTGATCAGTGTCGTCCGTGGTGTTTTTATAAGAGGATGGAGGGTCACCATGGAAGGAGGTATGATAACTCACGCACAAGTGAGAAAGACACGGGTTATTGAGAGTCAAGGGATTAAACGTCGTTGTAAAGCTAGAAGAGCACGTTCCCTGGAGGCTCCTGAAGGAAGCGGCAGGCTAACCTGGTTTGGATTTCTGGCCTCCAGAACTGCAAAAAGATAGGGTTGTGTGGTGATAGATGACCACACTGGGATAGTTTGTTATCTCAGCAGCCAGAAATCAATACACAAGATCAGGGTTCAGTTATCATTTGTAAAATAATCATTCGTTAATTCTATACTCTTTTCTACTGTCTTTTTTCTTTTCTTTTTTTTTTTTATAAAGCGGGGCCCTGTCTCTTGATACTTAATCATCACTATAAACTTTTGACTATTTTAAGTAAGTGTAGTATCAATTGTAGTTATTATTCATGATGATGCTTGCATATTCTCCAGTTTTCTAAGTGGGAGGCCCGGGCCCTAGTTTATACACACATTAAAGGTTGCTATGACCCAACATTGTTTTTTGAGTTGTGCTGTGTTTTCTGGCATAAAAACACATCCTGGGATGTTCTTTTCCTTCCTTCACAGATGTGGAATAGGTGATTTCTCTAATGAGCCCTGGATTCTGTTCAGTGTGATGAAGTTTCAAAGCCAAGATATATACATCTTGATGCTTTTCAGTCTTTCAAGTCTGTAAGAGAATGCTCACACAGAGAGTAAAATGTGGGCTGCCTGGCGATGTTTCTGTTGACTTTGTTCAGAATAACCCCTCCCCCATCAATCACCATGCTCTAAGCCTGATTTTATCAAGGCATTGTCCATCTAACTGGGGCGGGAACTTGTAATGGCTGCCTCCCCCTATCTAGGAGAACTCAGTAGGTGTGAGCTGAGTGAGTGAACTGTGACTCTTACTTCCCTCCAGCTTCCTAGATCACACAACAGAAATAACCTCCCTTTTACTCTTGACTCGATATCCTAGAAAACTGGATGTGGTTTTTTTAAATGAAGTCCAATCCCTGCTCAAGGATTATTGGGTATGTGACCTTGCTTTGTGGTAGCCAATAAGTGTCATTCATTCCAAGTAGCCACATGGTGGAGCTAGCTGTGTGTGGAATCTGAATGCCAGCCCTGACACTAAGCTTGGCAGGTTCTGAAGTCACCGAGGAATGGAGGATTGCTTCACTTGCTGAGACACTTTTGTAGCAAAGATGTCATAAGTCACTTCACTAAAAAGGATTAATGAAAGTTAACTTCATGTTACAAAGATGACGTGAGGCAGAATCGAAGAGGCCTTCCCCACATTTCCGTGGTGGCTGAAATGGACGATAGCACTCTGTCTCTCTGGTCCCTCCTCCTCCCTGAAGTCTGTTCTTGTATTCTAAACTGTGTCAGTTCACAGGCAACAGTAACAACTCTAACGCAGTGGATGGAAATAAAAGTGAGTGCTTATTCTGGGGTCGGGGTGTGTGTCTGGGAAGACACACATGGACCCATGTACAGGAGTAGATATCTGCCACTGTGGACACTGGCTAGTGGCAGTTACCGCACGGTACCACAGTAAACCAAACACACAACTCTACAATGTCTCACATGAGCACTTACAGGTTGAACTGGACAGTGATGAAGTTCAATGACCATGGCTCCCTCAACCATGAGGATCCAGGAAGAGCAATGTATCCCACTCCTGGGAAGCTACTGCTGCACCAGAGGTAGCAGGAGGCTCAGGGACACAAGGAGCTGTTTCCAGATCTGTGACATAATGCCAGCTGATAACTTGTAGGCATTACAGGACTCTGAAGTTTTGAAGAAAACGCAGAAGACAACTTAAATCCCACTCCTGTCTGTTGAGATCTGCTCAGGTAAATAAAACACCTTTAAATTAAGGGAGTGCCATATGATGCCAAGAGTGTTCATATAACACATTACATAATGTTATTCTGACTCTAAATTAGTCATTGGTCAGTTAATCTCACAATATGGGCAGATTGTAGAAATAATTGGTTTTGGTTGTGAGTGCATGAAATTGAAGCTTTTAAAACTGGCAGCCACCCTCGTTTCCTTGGCTGAGGCAAGAGGATTGCTATGACCTCAAGGTCAGACTGGACCACATAAGGAAGTGGAGGCCAGTCAGGGCTATACAGTAAGACCTGATCTCAAAATACCACCTCCATCACAGGCACACACAGAACAGTGACTTTAGCAACAGATGTCAGTCTCTGGCACAAGGGCAAGTCCGAAGTGAAGATGCATGGTCTGGTTTATCAAATCCACAAAGCCCACAGGGACCCTGTCTCCCTCTGGTCACTGCTGTCTTCCTTAGGATAGGATCTCTGTCCTCGCTGTATAAGATTGCAGACAGAACTCCATCGTCCAGGGGGTAGATCAGAGGCAAGGAAGAAAACGATAAAGGGCACATGTACAAACTGCTTTATTAGATGCTGTCTTGAAACCACCCCAAGGAACATACTTAATTTTCCTGACTAGGGATTAGTCATGCATCACACAATTCTGTTGGTTATGAGAAATGCAGTTTTTTTTAAAAAAATATTGTATATCTGATTACCCCACACACACTACCACCACCCAAAAGGAGAAAAAGAAAAAGAACGAAGAGAGACTGGATATCTGACTTAGACAGTTGGGCTAGTTGAATTGTGAACCAGTGCAGATCCCAATTTCTCATGGTTTCTTCCAGCTAGAGTCTGGAAAGAGTCCTGAATATAGCCAAGTCGTTTATAAATGTAAAACAAAGTAGAGAGCCTAAAGAGAACTTCTTCCTTCCAGAGCTGTTTAAATGTTGTCCTCAGTGTCATAGGTGGACCTCTGAGTGTTCATGGCCTGCTGTTCCCACCAAGAGGGCCACCTTGCTGGAGAAGCCTGGGTGTAGTTTATTCCATCTTCCCTATTGTACATTCTGGAACCATTTCCCTCCTTAGCAAACTGGGACTCCCACTTTTTTTTGTGAACCCAGTCTTACCACAGAGCCAATAGGAATGGGCAGCTGACAATGGTTAGAAACCTCCATAATTATGAACCAAAATTTGCCTTTCCTTTTATTTTAGGCATTCGTGACAGTATGGCGGGCTGTCTTTGTCTTGCAGAACAGCCATGGGCAAGGCTGTGCTGGTCTATAGAACACCCGGCCTGCCTGACACTCCGCCTCCCATTCTGGCCTCGCTGAGTCTCCCGTGTGCACCGCAGTTGCGTCTGACCGTCTGACCGTGGCAGCTGGGAAGCTTTCCTAGGGCAAAATGGCCCTGTTGTTCCCCCCACCCCACCCCCACTTTTGACATCCTTCTTATCCTGCAACATTGGGATAGCCCCCTTCCAGACAACAGTAACAATGTGATTGCATCTCAAGCCAGGAGGAATCAAGTCCAGTAACCAACCTTGTCATTGCTAAGAAAGAGATTTCTGATTACTGCCTTTTAAAGCAAAACAATAACCAACCAAAATGAAAACAATAAAAAAGTTTAAAAAAATTAAAATTATATCAGGTCTATATGTTTTAGTTCATCAGGTACTTGGAGGCAGGTTTTGTCTTTGGGACCAGGTCAAGCAGAAGCACTGTCCGGTGGAGGCCGCTGTGTAAGGCCTTGTTGGAATTGTCTTTGACTTCTCATCGCCCTCTGTCTGGGCCTCAGCCATAATTAGGTCCCTATTGGCCGAAGCTATTTTCCCTCGTTGTGCCCTTTGTCCAGACCATCAAGGGGGTCACTTTGTCCTCCCACCTCTTCAGAGAAGACCTTCCTGGCCACCTAAGAGAAAGCAATCCCAGGCCCCCTCAACCCTATCATGTGCAAGAACGTTCCCATATCAGTCCTCATAATTTGTCCTCGTCTGCCCCGCACCCGTTAGAGTTGTGCCCTAGCGCCTCACTGTATATCTTCTACTTGACTGGGTTCCATTCAGGAAAGGGTTAACTAAATGTCAGACTAGTGACATTTGAGAATACATAATTTTTTTTTTAGATTTATTTATTTTTCTGAATAAAAAGTGTTCTGCCTGTATGTATGCCTGCAGGCCAGAAGAGGACACTAGGTTTCATTACAGATGGTTATGAGTCATCATATGGTTGCTGGGAATTAAACCCAGGGCCACCAAAGTGACGACCAAAGCGGCCAGACAGGGCTAAACGTTAAATACTCTCTTGAGTACTTAGCTGCTGTTGTGACTGTTAATGTGAGAAACACCTTTTTTTTTAAAAATCAAAGGTTGTCAGCCCCAACAATGGCCCATTTCCTCAACCCCACCCCTTCCTCTTTACAGCAATTAACCCATTGTGCCTGACTGTGACAGGCAAGGAAAAGTATCTGCCCAGGACACCCCAAGAACAAGTTCTCAGCACAAAGGAGGGACAGAAGGCAGGGATAAGGGACAAAGACAGGAGGTAGAGGAAGAGGGGAGGAGACAAGGGAGATTGGAGAAAAGGGCCAAGGGAGTGCGGAGGGCCGTTTGTCCGAGGGGAATGAAGGACTGACTGCCTCTGGATAGGGAGGAGACAGATGTGGTCCATTGGCAAATGGCAGGTTATAAATGTCAAGGGGGACCCCAAGTTAGGAGGATGGGTTTAATTTTGATTGGGCACGTTAGTTAGGTGAGCCAAAGGGGATTTGACTGCTGGACTTCAATACTTTGAGAGCTGGACATTTGTAGTCAGCCTCAGGAGAACTAAGTGGCCAAGGGAATGGAACTTGGTGGCTAGCTTTGGGAATGTAATTTAATGTTGTTGTTGTTGTTGTGGTGGTGGTGGTGGTGGTGGTGGTGTTGTTTTTAGCAAGGCAGAGGGAATGGGGGAGAAGGGTAAGGATGGCCAGAGCCAGGCCCTTCATGCTAAAGCTGTCTAGAGTCACCTTCAGTGAAGCCCAGGGTCCACCAATGAGATGAGTCACAGTCACCACCTATGTTGGGGATAAAAGACAGAAGCCATTTTGGCTGAATGTGTTGGTTAGCCGTGTTTGGATTCTGGCATACCATTAAAAAAGAAAGAAAGAAGAAAAGAGAAATTACTTTGCTGAATTATTCTTCCTGTGTTCCTTCATGTGACACAGATTACTCTTTTTTCCAACACCACGAAGTAATCTTGTCTTATGCTAGTAGTAGTTGTCACTACCTAGTGTCTATAGTGCTCTAGGGACTCACACTCAAGATTTCCACCTTAAAGAGGGGTCGTCATTGTCTTCATTTTGCAGATAGGGAAATGGGGGCATGGAATGATTTACAAACTTGTCTAGGTTCGTGCCATTGGTAAAGTCTAAGAATCGAGCCGAGGCACAGACTGCAGAACACGGTGGGAACAGGAGTGGGCACTGCTGTGAGAATCTTTGCCTGCCTACCCATGAGTGCAGAGACTGGGAAACGAGGGAGCTCCCACCCTGTGCATGCATTCCGAGTGAGGTACGACTTTCCTTTCTAAGCCTTAGTTACTGTTCTCAGTCCTCATCCTAACAGTAGCACACAGGATTCTCTTAGGAATTAAACGCAACAGCAAACGTAAAAGTACTTAGCTGGTTTCTGGCATGTGGCTAGTTCTGAATTTCTTTTCCTTCCTCTTCCTTCCGCTCCACGCCCTTAGCACTGAAAGTAGTTCTTAAACACCTTGGTCAGACAAGCCCACTGGGAAATCTAACCTTTAAGAAACTGTACGTTCACTGTTCCAGATCAGAATTTTGGCGAACAGTGTTCTTAGAAACAGCCTGTCAGGCTGGCATCTTATCCCACTTTGCTAATGACCAATAGTACCAGCCATCAGCATTAGCCCGCTAAGCCAAAAGGGGCTTTTAAATCTGCGCTGATTGGATGCCTTGGGGCTGGGTTGACAAGTAGCCTCCCATTTCCCCTGACGTGAGTCAGTGAATTAATAGCCTGCCCCATTGTGTTCTGACAACGCCAATTAAGTGACCAGCCCGAATCTTTTGGCCAGCAGGCGGCAGCCTTTGCTAACATAATGGTTGGTATTTCTCTACCGGGCAGAACCCCACCAAAAATTGAGTGCCAGTGAAGTTTACAAGGTGTAGCATTTAAATTGGGGCGGGGCACAAGTCTCTGTGGATAGAATTCCGAGAACGGGAATGGGTGAAAACACCCTGTCGGTTTTCTAGCTGAAATTAAGAGTTTTGATTCAATTGTGAACGCAAGTCCTAGATAACTTGCAGCTTCCACTCCAGGCAGCTAGAAACACTGCTCGCACTCTTCACTGATTTAAAATTGCAGTAGCTGTGGAACCTGCTGCTGGCTCTTGTGATTAAACACATTAACAAATAAGTACACGTGGAACCATATCACAAATCTGTTGGTTTTGTTTTGACATTTTAATGCCTACCTTTTGATATCACTGGCTTGCTTTGAACCCTTATAGACTGATTTATTTTGTTTTAAGTGTATTTACTTTAAAGCATTTTTTTAAAGATTTATTTATTTATTTATTTATTATATATAAGTACACTGTAGCTGTCTTCAGACACACCAGAAGAGGGCATCAGATCTCTTTACAGATGGTTGTGAGCCACCATGTGGTTGCTGGGAATTGAACTCATAACCTCTGGAAGAGCAGTCGGGTGCTCTTAACCACTGAGCCATCTCTCCAGCCCCTAAAGCATTTTTTTTTTTTAAAGAGGAGGAATCTATAGACTTCACCACTCTGTCAATGAGTCCATAATTTAAAACCAGTACCAAGAGCATCCAGTGACAAGGCTACCAGAACAGCCTCTGGAGAAAAGAAGGTCAAAAGACTTTTTGCACTCAGTCGTTGTGTCTTTACTCTTATCCCTCCGTCTTTTCTAACCCTGTGTTGTTCCATGTCTGTAGGAAACTGTTTGCCACGACGCCTGACAGAGCCGAGTTTAACCTCAGGGCGAGATTTTGGTGTATTCAGATCATATCACTAACAAGAGCATTAGCGTCTAGGGCGCTTGCCATCGCCACCTAGGGAAGGAAGACACATGCACCCAGCTCTTCCAGCTGCTTTCACATCTTAGTTCTGCTTGACTTATTTGCCAGGACTCAGGGATCCCCTAAGGTCGCCGACAGTTACTTCCTTTCCCGCAAGAAGCCCTGGCAGGGTCACTTCTGGGGTCAAGTCTCCTTTTCCTCCTCCCTTAAGAAATATTCTGAAATACGTTTAATAGGCGAGAAGACATGTTCTTAAACACCCTCACCTCCTTATCTCCCTGTTTCCTTTTTCCCAAGTAAGGGAAGCCACACTAATTGGGCAGACCCAGCCTGGGGCCAGACATTGTCCATTTTCCTGATACTTTATCCTGAGTGTTGTCATGGAGACTACAGGAACCAAACAAATCCACTGAAGAATTGTTACCTAACACTTTCTGATCCTTGATTTCTGAACTGCCTTCCCAGCCGGATCTTCCAACTGTCTCTGTCCTCACTGCTCTCCTTCCCAGCCTTAATCAAACATGTTTTCTTCTACTGTGATAAAGTATCATAGCCAAGGCAACTCAAGGGGAAGAATTTGTTTTGGCCCACAGTTCCTGAGAGACAAGGGTTCCTTTGGGCAAAGCAGAGTCATACTAATAAGCAACAGGCATGGCCAGAGGGATAGAAAGATGAGTCTGAATGCCAAACAGCAGCCATAAGCAACAAGAGAGCGAAACCAGAAACTGTAGGAGGTGCTTTCTTCCAAAGCCCAGCCCCGGTGACATACTTCCTAAAGCAAGACCACACCTCCTATACCTCCCCAAACACTGTCACCAATTGGGGACTGAGTACCAGATACCTGTGATTATTACAGAGGACATTTTCATTTGAGCCACTACCACACCCCCTATACCCTAAAAAGACACCAACAGCGTCTACAGTGGCAAAGTAACAAAAGCAGGAAAATGCTCTCTTATTTCTTGAAGGCTGACAATGAGTGAGTACCTCATGGCGTATCTTAACTGTCCCTGTCATGTATCCTTTAAACCAATCATTGGTGGTGCCCACCAAATCTGCATCTACCAGGAAACTGAGACCCTGATCTTTTTCAGGGCTTTCCACACATATCCAGAAGAGCGTTCTGGGTTAGGGTGAGTCCTGAGTCTAATGACTGGTCCTCTTGAGATGAGAAGAAGGCATGAAGAGATGATGAAAATGGGGGCAGTCACTGGCCATCACTGCTATGAGCTGAGGTGGCCGGGGGCCACCAGAAGCTGGAAGAGAGGAGGGAAGACTCTGAGGGACATGGACCTGCTCATATGTTGATTTTTGGAACCCTAAACTCTGGAAAGGTGGAAGAAAAAGACCCAGCTGTTTTGAGATGCTAATTTGTGGTTCTTTGTTATAGCACTAACACAACAACAGGAGCACACCGTGTCTACTTTACAATGGAGACAGTGAGATGGCTCTCACCGCTCCCACTTGTCAAATGCAGAAACACCGGCAGAGTCAGAGGACGCAGAGATTGGCATAGCCTGTGGAGTACTGGCATTTGAACTCTGATCTCAGTAATCCTAATGACTTTCGCTGCCCCTGGGTGTCAGATCTAGTTATCTGTTGACTGTGCCTACTGCTCAAAATGATTCCCAACCCCGTGGTAGCTGTGTTGTCAAGGGGAGTAAGGACTTTCTAATGGATCTTCTGCTTCCCCAATGGAGGGAAGATTGGAAGGGAAGCTCCTGGTAGACACAGGGCTTGCACCCTAGTGCCTTTCTGGGGTGCTTTGGCTTCCTATCCTCTCTGTCATTCCTACCCAGGCTGTTGTGAGACTACAGCTGTTCGGGGGAGCTATGGAGAGCATGCTCTGAGGCAAATGTCTCCTCTTCAGAGCAAGCCTCTTGTTTCTCAGCAGATCATATCATGACCATTTTAATAAGCCAGAGCAGTTCTACAGAGTACCGACTGTCACTCTGCTTGGGAAGAATGGCGAGTGCTGCTTTGTCCAGGTCCACGATTCTTTTTATTCAAAGGGACATTTCTAATAAAATGAAGCATGCTCCTTATATAAAATTATTCCATTTCCTGTGGCTCAGGTCAGTTTTTCTCATACCATATGCCCTGCCCCCTGGTGTTTGGGTTCCAGAGATGACCCACTACAGTGAACTTCAAGCCAGGTCCACGTGCTGTAAGGCTGGCCCGTGACTTGCTATGGTAATAGTGTCAGGGATTCAATGATGTCAGCTGACACGGCTAAAGGGCTTGCAGCCTATCAATGTCCCAGTCCCCAGCTTGTCAAGAGTTACCTGGTTTGAACTGACAGCACAGTTTTCATTTGCCGGGGGGGGGGGGGGGGGGACCAAAGGAATTTTACAAGATCAGCGTTTGCTGTAGCAGTGCCAACCCTTCACTTCAGGTGATGCTCAACCAGTTCAGGGGGCTGCTCCAGTCTCAGCAGGTGGGTGGCCTCAGGCATGTACCTGAGCTTCCACTGTGACAACATTGGCTCATCTCAAAGGCTTCTTCTAGACTGAACACTTCAGTCAAATAGGAAATATAATAAAAAAATGAAAGAAAGCAGAATTTAAAAAAAATGTGTTATCTTCTTCCAAACGTAATAGGAGGGTTATAATAGGATGTGGATAGGACCAGAGAGCCACCTGTCACAAACAAGAAACAGCAAATTTTCCTAAATGAGAAAAACGGAAACAAAGAACTCACTGATTCCCTTCTTTCCAGTTCCTATCTAACGTTTAAAAGAAAAAAATAAATGCTAAGACTAAAAGCCTGTGCTGAGTTGGCATTTTATAGAACATCATATAGTGTTTTTTTTTTTATTATTAATTTTGCGCCATCAGGACACATGGTCATATAGCAGAGTCCTTATTTCTAGTGTGTAAGCCAGGACACATGTGCTCTCTCCTAGAGTCTCATCATCAGTCAGAAGAGGTTACTCAGCAACACCAGTTGGTCTCACTTCTCCACAGGAAGGAGGAAGCAGAGGGCTGAAAGTGTCTAGCGTTGCTAGTCTCCCTTCCCCTACCTGTAGACAGGGGCGACAGTCCCTACCTTACTTTCGTCTGGATTTTAAGAATGTAGAATGATGCCCGGCTTTTGAGCCCCATGCTAGTGTGTGAACAGCCAGGCTCGGTAATACCATGAGATGGTGGAGCTTGCCCCAGGCCTGCCTTTACTATTTTGTGACACTGGTGAATTTCTTAGTGGGCTTGTTCCTCACGGGTTTCTGATAGGGTTAAATCACACAAAAGCCTTTGGTTCCTGGTACATGCTGAGTGCTTGTTTATGGATATTTAAAAGAGATTTTATGATTTTTATGTGAGTGACCATTCAGTAAAGTAGTAGGGAATTAACACATCTAGCTCTTTATCATGAAACCATCTACCATCTACCAAACCAGGCGCCTGGTCCAGCTTCTTTGATGACCTTTCTGACTGCCATGACTGTGTAACCGATAAATTGTTGCCCCTCCTATATTTTTTTAGAACTTACTTAATTTACGTCTGTGGCAATGAGGATTGGATCCAAGGCCTCATAATGCTCGGCAAGTACTTTACCATTAAGCTGTATCTCTAGCCCATTTTAAAAATTTAAATTTGTATCGTGTGGAGGGAAGGCACACATGCAAGTGCATGTGCATACACGTGGAGGATAGGGAACAACATGGCGTCTGTCCTTAGGCATCACCCATCTGTTTGTCTGTCTTCCTTCCTTCCTTCCTTCCTTCCTTCCTTCCTTCCTTCCTTCCTTCCTTCCTTCCTTCCTTTGAGACAAGGTCTCTCACTGGTTTGGAACCCTTGAAGTAGTCTAGGCTGGGTGACTAGCAAGCCCCAGGACCCGTCCCAGTGCTGGGATACAAGTAGGACACCACACCCAGCTTTTGAAAAATACAAAATAAAAAAAGGTCCTGGGGAATGAACTCAGGTCTGGTGTTTACAAGGCAAGCATTTTACAGAGTTATCTCCACAGCCCTTAGATTTTTATTTTGAGATACCGTCTCACCATGTGGCTCAAGCTAGCTTCAAACTCATTATGTAGTCCAGGCAGGCCTTAAAGTTGAGATTCTCCTGCCTCAGTTTACCTGATATTACTGGATGTGCTGCTGGACCCAGCTTGAATTGTCTCTGTCCTCTCCAACACTGGTGGAGTTTACAGTACAGCTTAGCCGCATGGTTCACCAATACTATGTCCCTGGGCTGAGAGAACAGTATGCATTTGTCTCTATTGAGGGGTGCCATGGGGGAGACGGTGGCAGGGGTACAGCTGTGGGGAGGAATGAACTGCTTCCTGTTTCTACACAGCAAGCAGCTGATTCCAGATTGCAGTGCTTACAGAACCCCTCCCACCAGGGTACAGACTTCCTGAGACCAGAATGTACCAGAACTACGAGGACTGTCTTCTAAGCAACTACAGTCTACCCATCCCAATCCTTGTCCCTTGCCTGAGGCAGTCACTGTGTGCTGCAGTCATTACTTTTTGTGTTCCTATTTCAGTGTTCCACTTTTGCTTTTTTCTTTAAAAAAAACTTTATTGTCTAGTTAATGTTTCTTTATACTAAATTCCCATGGATGAAGTAATTAGATTGGTGTGTTGTGTTTTTTTGTTTTTTGTTTTTGTTTTTTTTTTAAAGTTGGATCCTGGTTGGTGCACACACAAATGTATATTTACATATAATATAAAATATTATACAATATAATAATAAAAAGAGGGGCAAGTGAAAGTCACGAGTAGTAGCCCCTCCTTTTCACACGTCATGTGGTGTTTGTAAGCATTATGTCGTCTTTTTACTGTGCCTGTCACCCAGTTCCCTTATGGTCTCCAGAAACTCCACACGTATCATCAGCTCTCTGCCCCTTCAGAAACTTAACAATAGCAATAACAACATTTACAAACATGTATCTGGGGGATTGGAGAAATGACTGGGTGGTTATGAACACTTGCTGCTCTTGCAGAAGACTAGGGTTTGGAACAAAGAACCCACAGCTCGCAAACATCCAGAACTCCAGTTCCAGAGAATCCTATGCCCTCTTCCAATTTCGGCAGGCACCAGGAATATAACTAAGTGCACAGACAAAACACTCATACACAAAAACGTGTGCGTGGTGTGTATTACCATACATTAGCCCTTTACCATCTTCTGTCTTTTAAAGAAAACTTTCAGTATTTTCAAGTCTTAATTAGAATAGGCCCTAGTTCTTTAGCCCTAATCTCTCCCTGTTTCACCCCTCAAGATACTATGCCTCATACCTCCTCTCTCTAACTTTCTTGGCTTTTAGTATGTTTGCTATATTAATTTTAGATACATAATGAAAGATAACTAATGTCATTACAACATAGCCCATTGCCTGACTTACTCTGAAAGTCAACCCCTAAGAAAATGAGGTGTATGGAGTCCATTAAAGGATGCCCGCGTGCACTTCACTAACACCCAACTTATTCTTGAGTCCATTAACAAAATGTCCTGTGTGAGGAATCAAGGGAAAAACACAAGACATTGCCCCTGCTCTGAAATTGCCTACACTCTGGTCGAGGACCCTTCCTGACAGTTAAACAATACCAAGTGAATGTGAGAGGCAATATGTGCTGGAAGACGTCACACCACGGGGAACCAGTAAGGACTTTGCAGAGGAAAGAGATGGAATTTGGACTAAACATGGGAGGGTGGTTTGGATTTGAAATAGAAGACAAAAAGAGTGTTAAGAAGTCTAATTTATGTAGTCCAGATGCTCTATAAGTGAAATGAGCCACTTCCTGCCTCCTAGAGCATGGTTACACAACTTCTCCTCTGAGGTGGACCCAAGAAAGCAGCTACCTATTCATAAATGGTGTCTCTCACCAGTCTGGGGAGCGACACTTCTTGAATGCATGTCCAAGATGCTATAAAATGGACGATCTCTGTTTCTCCTTTGCACAGAGTTGGGCATTACTCATCGTCCCACTTTCCCATCCAGCATTACCCAAGCCCCTCTTTCCCACCTCGGGAGCCCCAAACTCTCCCTCAACAAACAGGAAGTCTTCTTACTTCTTACAACGTAGTTGTTGTTTACAGAATATGTGGGCCCCGATCTTACATTCAATTCAAGCTGCCTTCCTGCGTTATCATCTGTAATCCCCTTAGATTTTCTTAAAGTCTCAATGACATTCTCTCATAAACTCCCTTCTTTGCTGACCAAGTGACGCACAGTTGCTGATTTTGCAAAATACATGCGAATGTTAAGTGTGCCTTCTCTGAGACTCGGTATCACTTGGCTGCTCCCTGCCCCGCCCTCTCCGTGTTTGTCTTTTATTGGAGCTGCGCACTGTATTTCAAGGGAGCCTCGGTGTTCTTCCTGTCCTTCCCCGAATACTGACGATAACATGATAGCCTGTCTCAAAACTGGTTGGTGGGATTCTTTTTCTCAATGTAGTTAAAATAGCTTGCCTTGTAAATGCCAGAAAAATATTTTTGCCAATTAAGGGTTTTATGAAGAACGGTGTCAAATGCTTTCCAGAAAGGTGTTTAAATTGTTTGGCTCAGCCGCTCCATCCATTAACATTTTTCTTTACAGTTTAACCTCACAGGTTTGCGGGATGGTTTCCCCGCACTGGAAAAAAAAATGTGCCGGTTTCTTTGTAATTAAACATAACTTCCTTAGAGATTCTTATGTTCAAGCTGTGGTTTAGAGCTTCAAAAGGCTTTTCCCCTGCTGCTGAAATCATGAAGTCCGTGGTCTCCCAGCTCTCTTGTAAAAGCCTCTCTCTTTACAGAGTAAGGAGCCTTCACAGCGCCCGTCCTATTCAGCTGCTGCCGCTGATAGTTTCAAAGACATATTCACAGAGCCCTGCTCTGCATCAGGCAGCTGTTATGTGGTTACGGAGTGTTTGGAGCGCTGTATCTCCTTTCAAGTTTCCACCTCCATGTGGGAATTGTCTGCTTGAGAAAGGCTTTGTGCTTTCCAGCGTGTTTCCTGTTTTCCTTGGGAGAGCTCCGTACTGTAATCATTTTTCCATTCCAAGTTGCCTAGGCCGATTTGCTTAACTGTTCTGATGCCTTCCCGGTGTCCAAATTTGCACCCCTGCAATACAGTTTCATTGCTTGCTTCCTATGGGAAGGGGACATCTCACTTCTGCCTCATCCCTATTGTTTCTTCTCTGCTCCGTTTATCTGAGCGCTTGTCACATCCTTCCAAGACCTGAGATCTGATGCCTCAGTTTGGCTTTTCTCGTGCTTGGATGGATGTCGAGGTGATTTATAAAGCGCCTATGCCCAGTGCCATGGGCCAGTGATACCATCAGGTAAGCAGCTTCTCAACTGCTTACCCAGCCTTGCTTATTGATTAGGACCATGGGGAGATACAGCTCTTGTCCTGCGTTCCCAGCAAGTCCATGGTGGGTATCATTTCTGCCATCACTGCATGCCTTGCCTTTGGTACTTTTTTGATTCACATTCATAGACCATAGTTATCTGTAATTAAATTCTGTCAGTGGTGCGTGAATTATTTTGTCTAGTCATATTTAATTTTCCTTGTTCTTCTTCGGGCATTCTCCTGTGAGCTCCAGGCTTCATCCTGTAGATCTTTTGTCTATTTCTGAAGCCAATGTTAAATTGATTACACATCCGGCCTTTAGTTACTTTGTATCCCTCCTCATAGCAGATAAATTTACCCTGATACCACGATAACTTTTTTTTTTTAACCTGTGATTCTTAAGAGCTGTCCAACCATGAAAACCACCAGAAGACAGTAAGTGTTCCTTTAGACTGATGGCTCTTTGCCAGAATTTGGCCTCTAGGACATCTTGGGAAATTTCTGGAGACATTTCTGATAGAGTTTCTTTTGTAACATTTATTTAGTTTTGTATGTGTGTGCTTGAATGCATTTGTGTTCACCACATGTATGGAGGAGCCCCCAGATGTCAGAAGCAAGCGTCAGATCTCCTGGTGTTTGTGAGCCCCAACGTGAGTGCTGAGAAGCAGTCTCAGGTCCTCTGCAAGAGCAGCAAACACTCTTAACCATGGAGACATCTTCCACTGCCAACATTTAATTGTTTACAAATGGAAGTTGGGTGTTCCTGACACCTGGTGGGTAGAAGCCAGAGCTGCAACTGAATTTTCTATACTGTACATGGCAGATCTCACAACAGAAAGTTATATATCTTCAAAATCTGACAGTGTTTGAGTGTAGGAAGGATTCTAAGCCTGGAGCTCAGTTTCTAGAAGGATCTGCTACAGCCATTCCCAAGCCAGTGAAGGGAAGGTGTAACTATCCGAAGGCTGAGTAAAAGAAAAGAGCTAGGTTGTCTTCTAAAGACTTGAAAACAGGTTTTATTCAAAGTGACTTGGGGTCTCCATTATGCGAATGTCCTTTACCAGTTCCGCTCCCTCCCTGCTTTAATTACCATTTACTCTAGACAGCCCCCACCTCCACCATAGCCCCACATAGAGCTCTGGAGCTACCAATGCCTGAGGAACTTAAGCAGACAGTGAGGTAATTTACCAAGCACTTGAAGATCATTCTGGCTAGTGTAGAAAACAGGGCTCCCATGGATTAAGGTGGATTGAACCTTGCAGCAACTGGGCTCAGCTGGTGGCAGTAGGCAGAAGGAGAAGCCAGCCTGACAGAGAAACCTGCCTATTCCCTGCCTGTGTGTTGAGTTTGGGGAGAGTTAAAGAAGGAACATTTACTAACGTCCATTCTGAAAAACAAAGCAAAGCAGAGCCAACCAAACAAACAAGAAACCAACCTGCTTCCCTGGAGGGGCTGCAAGGCCTGTGGGCCATACATGGAGCCCAGACATGAGTGCAGAAGCCCTGCAAGCTCACTTCAAGACCTCTGGAGCAAGTTGCAAACGAAGGCAGAGAAGAGAATGAGCAAGAATCATCCATCTGGTCATGGACTCTGACCAAGTAAGGCCTCAGCCAGGGAGGTAATTGTAAGGCAAGATGGAAAGAAAAACACTCAGAGAGCTAGTACACAGCTCTCAGCAGAGGGGTTGGGCCAGGCCCAATGGACAGGCCCAACTTCCTTCCAAGACAAAGAATCCATCTGTTTCCTGCATTTTGCACAATTAGCTTCCAATGGAGACTTCTCAGGAGAGAGAGAGAGAGAGAGAGAGAGAGAGAGAGAGAGAGAGAGAGAGAGAGAGAGAGAAACTTGGGTTGAATATCAGGGCCCTCATTGGGCCAGCTTTGCTGTGGAGAGAAGGAAAGCCACAGAAGCAGCCTCTTAGTGTCTATCCTGCCACAGATGCTGGCAAAGTCCCAGTTCTAGCTCCTCCACAGGACGTGGCTCGTAGCTTACTTAGTAACCCATGGGGACATTGACAAAGACTGTCCTGATTACAGTCCCATCACGTCTCCTGAACTTGAGCAGGCTGACAATGGACCAGACCTCTCTCGAAAGAATCAGTTCTGTATTTAGACACAAATGGTTTTGTTTTGTTTTGCTTTGCTTTGTTTTATTTGTCTGGACTGAATGGTTTAGATCAGCCTAGAGTAAAGATCATCTTGAAGCCTGGGAACACATTTTTCTCTGAGTTTAGGAGAGTCATCTGCCATTTTCCCTGAGTAATCCAAGCATGACCTTTCCACATTCTTCCATCTAGAGGAAATGGTTTCAATCTCTCTCTCCAGAGGAGTGCAGTTTGCTATTATCTTCTTTATAGTGTCTGAGATTTAGGAAGCTTTCTATGTGTTCAGCTCGTCCTTGTCAATCAAATCAGGCCATCCCCATTGGTGTGACATATTTCACATCCAAATGGAAACGTTCTTCCTCTTTGGCTCCGAATATACTTGTAACATGTGAAACTTCAGAGGTTTTCCTCTAGTTGCCTCTACCAGGGTTCCTACATGGTCAACCAAATCAAGCTACATTTAGGCCATGGGAGTTGGCAGACCCAATGAAGAAGAAATTGTGCTCAAACGGTGGGGTTCACCAGAGTCTGGCCCATCCATAGAATTCTTTGAAAAAACTACCAAAGTCATTGGTGTAAGAACAATAATATCCTTCCCTTGATTGGTCCACAGGATGTGTTGGTAGAGCTTGAGGATGTGTTCTTTAAAGCCATGTGGCAGGGCAATGGTGGCCCACAGCTTTATCTTCAGCTCTAGAGAGGCAGAGGCAGACACAGACAGATCTCTGTGAGTTGGGGGACAACCAGGGATACACAGTGAAACTTTGTCTCCAAAAGCAAAAAAGAAACAAGCAAAAACCAAACCAACAAACAAAACCATATCAGATCAAATCAGCTCCCTGTCTAAGGCGCTGAGATACTTAGGAATAGATTGCTTTCTGTTTATTTGAAATTAAGTGTTTCTTTATCTTTCCCATCACAACTCTGGTCTGAAAGGACAGGAAGAGAACAGGAAACTGTTCTGTGAAAGGGAAGAGAAGGAGAGCTGTGGAAAGGAGAGGGAGGGGCTAGGAAGTTTCTCCTATGAGAAATCACAGTGGCAGCCTGCTGGCAAGGGCTGAAGGGCTTGAAAGGACAGAATGCTTAATATTGAGAAAACGTGTTGATTTCCTAGTGTTGTGTGAACACCCTGTCCTCTGGCTGCCTCCTCTCCATCCCCGGCAGTGCTCCAACACGTCAAGAAAACCCAGTTTTATCCTCAAATGCTTGGTCAATTGTGTCTGGTGCCAGCAGAAGAGGGAAATTCTTGTCTCCATATGTTGGAGCAGAAAGCCGAGAGCAGCTGTCTGAGTCAAGATGTGAATGAGACCAAGAATTTACAGGGCAGGCAAATTAAAACCAGAGCTCTTCTGAGAAATTAAGATGCCAAGAATTCACAAACATCCCAAGGAGGTCATTGTGTTTTTGGAAGGCTATATGGAAGGCTCAAAGAACAGGCAACTGTGACATCTGGGTTGTTAGCATTCACATGCCTGCACGATAGAACCAGACACCTCAGAAACACACATGTCATTATCCGATGAAGTTTATTCGAATCATTCATTGAATAAATGAAGAACAAGTGCTTTGTGCCGTAGGCACTGGGGTAAGATGGTGTGTGGCTTTGATTATGCTTGGCCCACGGGAAGGAGCTCTAGCAGGAGGTATAGCCGTGTTGGAATAGATGTGGCCTTGTTGGAGAAAGTGTGTCATTGTGGGGGTGGTTCTATGCTCAGGTTCCACTCATTGCAGAGGTCAGACCCTCCTCCTGGCTACCTTCAGATCAAGATGTAGAACACCCAGATCCTTCTAGAGCATCATATCTGCCTGGATGCTGCCATACTTCCTGCTATGATGATAATGGACTGAACCTCTAAAACTGTAACCCAGCCCTTATTAAATGTCATTGCCAGTGTTGTCGTCTTGTTTACGCAGATTTCTAAGAAAGAATGTTTCATAGCTGACTTCCTGGTATTCTGGTTCTTGGCAATCTTTCTACCCCACTCTTCTGAGATATTCCCAGAGCCAGAGATGGAGACATTGTAACATAGATATATTGATTACAGATGGGCACCCTGTAGTCTACGGATTTCTGTATTGTATCTACTATAGCTTTGGGGGGATCGTCTCCATTTGCTGTAAATATGATCTTTTTTGATGAGGGGTGGTAGCTATACTTATCTGGGGGCTTAAGAATAAGGTTTAGACTATAGTAAGGAGTTATGTTGGTCCAACAAAATGGTGGCAGTAGATTCTTTTCTAACATTCATGCCCTCACCGGCCCTAGGAAGCTGTGTAGGTTTCCAGTACCAAACATGATTTCCCACCTGTGGACTGGGCCTTAAGTCTAATTAGACAGCCACTTAGTGCACTTATGCAAATCTTGTCATGCTGGTCATTGTGCTTCTTATGTGTCACAGCTGGGCAGAACTGGGTAGAATTCTTTCCTCCCACCACTCCCTGAAGAGAAGACTGAAGGATTTGCTTTTAAAGATTTATATTATTTATATGAGTATACTGACTCTGTCTTCAGACACACCAGAAGAGGGCATTGGATCCCATTACAGATGGTTGTGAGTCACCATGTGATTTCTGAGATTTGAACTCAGGACCTCTGGAAAGAGCAAGTCAGTGCTCTTAACTGCTAAGTTAAGAGCGATTCCAGCCCGCCTGGAGGATTTTTAAGGTAGGAATGACATCAATTTGTGCTATAAAGGACAGAGTGACAAGGAACAGAAGTGGAAGCAACAAGATGGTAGGAGAAAATATCCACAGTCCAAGTAAGAAGTGACCAGAAAACAGTCCTAGAAATTAAGGGTGATGGGCCCTGCAGGGTATAGTTGTTGTGTAATAAAGAATTGGTGTTTTTGGAAAATGGGATAGGGCATGAGACAAATTAAAAGCGTTATTCATTTGGCAACTGAATGTTGAGTGTCTACTGTGTGAAAGTTACTGGTCTAGTTATTTGGGACATATCACAATAAGCAGAGACAGTGTCTCTCACATTGTTCTTACATTTATCATGGGCCACTGGATTGAGCAAATAACTTGGTAGTTTTGTGAGTTATGTTGAGGAAGAATGAAGAAAAATATGGGTTGAAATGAATCAGAGAATCAATTCTAAACTTTTCACAACACCCACGAGCCATCCACTGGTGCATTCTAGCAGTTAGTTTAGAGTAGATCCCAGAGAATGTTTAAGGGTTAAGGAATAATAAGCATAGACATGTCATTTAATGATATTTCTACACTCATGAGAATGGATTTATCATATCTAGATCCTCATAGTGTGTTGTGGTTTACATATAAAATGTCCTCCAAAAAGGATCCTATGTTGAAGGTACAGTCCCAGGCTGGTGGGACCATTGGACAATAGTCGATTGGTCTTCATCAGTCGATTGATCAGTTCATTGATTGGTTCCTAGATAAATAGAATATTAGGAGGTGGGTCTAATTGAAGGAAATGAGTCCCTGGAACATGACTTTGAAGAATACTCTTTCCTTTTCTTTTTCTGCATCCTGACTACTGTGGATAAGCAGCTTTGTTGTCATATGCCTTCCTGATGCCATGACATTTTCCCTCCTCTAGAAGGAACAAGGTGGTCATAAACTGAAACTGAGTCAAAATAAATCTTGACTTCCCTGTTTCGGATTTTTCAAAACCCTCAGGTATTTTGTCTCAGTAACAGAAAACATAAATAATACATAAGGCATGTAAAAAGGAAATTAAAGCTCTGGGCTGAACAGTAGATGTTTAGTGCTTGGCTAGAGTTAGAGATTGAGAGAGGGTGATGGGTGAGGGAAGACGGCCAGAGACATGGTGGCCTTTCAGGCGAACAGCACTGAAAACCAGTGTGAAGCCAGCAGGTGGAAACAGGAAGTCCTTCCTGGCCTGTTGGCTCTGGGACTGTTGGGATTACAACAAAAACAGTTTTAACAGAAAGAAAAGACTGGAAAGTGTGGGGAGTTGGATTTGTCATGGCCGAGCATGAACAAGGAAGGAGAGACAGAGAGAATGGTCTTTCTGGGATGTTTTGAGACATGTGGTAGAAGTTGGGGGAGGCTGTCAGGTCAGGAGAAAGTTTGTGTTTTCTGTCTACTAAATTGAAGATGATAAAGTATATTCATCTCATGCTGGAGTGATCCAAGAGAGGAAGCACTGATGCTGACAAAGAGAGGCTGAGCCAAGAAGAAAGCTGAGTGGCAGCTGAGGCAGCTGAGGCAGCTCAGCCTTGGGGAAGCACCATCCACTGTGCAGAGGAGGAGGATGATAGCAGAGGGGGGCCTCTCCACATTAGTCTGACTGAGGAAGCAAAGCAGCCTTAAGACCAAGTTCCTTTGCTTTTGCTTTGCGAAGACTCCAAGCTGACTAAAGTTAATACAACATGGTTGCTCTGGTCCCTGTTGATGTTAACAGCTAAAAGGCCAGTGAGAAGGGAGTGAGGGTTTTGAACTGCAAAGTAAAACAACGGGGAAGAAGGACAGGTTGTGTCTCTCTGTTTAATTCTCCATCCTTCTCTGACTCAAGCAGAGATTTGCCTTTTTTCTAATATTTAGCCATCTGGATTTCAATGGAGAGTCCCAGAGAGCTTGTCAGGCTCTGGGTGTTTCCACACTGTGTATTGACTGACACCCTGGGCTAGAATGGCACTTACCCAAACAAGTAGGTTTTGGGTGATAGGAAGCCTTTTAAATCCTTCCTCCGAACGTGTCTTAGGGTTTTGCTGCAGTGAACAGACACCATGACCAAGGCAACTCTTAGAAGGACAACATTTAATTGGGCTGGCTTACAGGTTCAGAGGCTCAGTGCATCATCATCAAGGTGAGAACATGGCAGAGTCCAGGTAAGCATGGTGCAGGAGGAACTGAGAGTTCTATAGCTTCATCTGAAGGCCCCTAGAAGAAGACTGTCTCTCATGTGGCTAGGACAAAGGTCTTAAAGCCTATGCCCACATCAACAAGGCCACACCTCCTGATAGTGCCATGCCCTGGGTCATACATATTCAAACCTTCACAACAGGTCTCTGTATGGCAGGGAGAAGCTGATCAGAGCCAGACAGTTGTTGAGGAAGGACATTCTGAAACTGGGGAGAAAAGAAATGGGTGGAGTTGTGTTCAACTCAAAACTCAGGAAACCAAGTAGGTAGAAGTTACTAGAGAAAGCTAGTTTCAATGGTGGGACCAACACACAATTCTGTGCTCCAGCAAAGAAGATGGAGTGGAATCATGATGGAAAGGAGTTGACCTGAAGTAGGCTTTTTTGCATGATGATTTCCTTAACACTCCATAATCTTGTGAGGTAGGCTTTCTTTGTCCCTTCTCTCTCTGTATATAAATTCAGTGTATACGTTTGATTACTCTAGGCAACCCTGACTAAAACAATTCTCCAATGGACAGTAGACACCTTGTTCATTACCTCTGCCCCCTTCAGTACCTTCCCACTTCAGTGCCTTCTTGCTCCCTAGCTTTGTCACATTGTGTTGACAGGATGTACAAGCACCGTTCCAGCCAGCTGGGATGGGTTCAAGGCCTCTCAGGACTCACCGCACTCCATGCGACTTAGCCATGCAAAGCACATCCGCCAGTGTTTACGTGTTGAATAGTTTATGATCTGCTCTACATCTGATCAGGCAGAGTCAACGACCAAAACTGCTGATCCGTGGAAACTTCACAGCCTTTCCGGGCATAATAATGGCTCCAGCTTCAGCTTATTCAAAGAGAGAAATCGCCTTTGATGAGTTGTGCAAGGACAAATTAAGACGTGACTCTCACTAGGTATCTAGACTGGCCTACTGCTGCAGACTTTGCCTGAGAAGAAAGGGGACCAGATGCAGGCAGGCTTCAGCCACTCTCCTAATGGAAGGGTAGGGCCAGGACTAACCTGGGCATTGCTAAGGGAGGCTCACTCGTTCAGAAGCAAGAGATCATTCTGCAGAAGCAACTCTGTCACTCCTTTCTTTAAACCTATGGCAGAGGCAGAGCATAGTTCCTCAGATTTGCATTGTTTCTTTAATAGTAATAGAAACATCACTCACCCTTAAGGGCAATGCTAGCTAATTGTAGTATTTCTATATTCCGTACCTCTTCTACTTAGATATTGTCTAAGTTCAGGACGGCAAGGTGGACATAGAACTGGCAGGAGGAACTTCTGAGGAAAACTACTCTTAAGTATTCCTTCTGTCTGGAATGTGGAACATGATTAGAGCTTGGGCAATTCTATTGAACTGTGAGGTAAGAAACTATCTTCCCAAATATACAGAAGGTATCATTCAGACAGGAGGAGACTGGGCCAGTAAAGTTTGTGGCATCAGATGGTAGTTGAAACTGCTCTTACATAAGCAGTTTATCATGTTTCTGGCATTTACAAATATTGCTAATGTGCTTTATATGTAACTTTGTCTAGGTACCTTCAAATGTCCCTAATGACCCCTGACAAACCAGCTGTTTTATTAAACAGCCTTACCAACAGATAATGCAGCAACAACCTTTGCACGGTTAGAGACAGTGATTGGGGGCACTGTGAGGCTCTTTGTTATCAATAACGTTGTTCCTTCTATCAGTTGGTATGAGAAATCTCATTTAGTCCAGTGTCCTTTGCTCATTAGTACCTGGATTTCTACTGTGTACATCTCCTTGATTTAACTGTGTTCCTATTTCCAAGGGCCTGCAGTTTACTGCCTCATGGGTTTCTCTAAAGTCTGCCCTCTACATATCTGAAAGTCAACCCTCTTTTCCCTCTCCCTCTGGAGCCCTGTCTCCGGCACAAAGCATTAGAGAACTTCAGCCACACCCAATTTTGGCACCCCACTGCTCCTAGATAAATCTAGAGGGCAGAAGATGTCTCCATCCAGAAGGTCACACCCTCTGTACTTGTAGAGTTTAGTTTAGGTACCCAGCATCCTGGAGATACCTGCCTAGATGGTTCCCAGATTGCTCTCAACACTGGTTACTCTGAGGCTAGGCTAGGCAAGGGCCACCTGATTCTAGCTAGTATGGATAGAATCTGAATGTGAGGATAGAAGTGAATGTGAGTAGCTGTCTATACTTGCTATTGCCTGGCCTCACTAGGGTGATTTGCAGGGGGTGGGTATTGCCTATCCTCAGCAAAGGCTGGGGCTAATTATGCTGGCTACACAATCTGACATAAAACCCAAAAGAATTCAACAAATTACCATTTCTATTTGGGCCTGGGCCTCAAGGACACAATGAAGGTGTATTTGTCAAAGTGAAAGACCAGGCTATGTTTTATTTAGCATTATCTTGGCTGAACACATATCTTTAAACATTTAGACTCATGGTATGTGAGCTTCCATCTAGAATGCTCCAATGTAGCTGGGGCATAGAGGTCTCTCTCTCTCTCTCTCTCTTTCTCTCTCTCTCTCTCTCTCTCTCTCTCTCTCTCTCTCTGTGTGTGTGTGTGTGTGTGTGTGTGTGTGTGTGTGTGTGTGTAAAAGTCCAACTGAGCCAGGCCTGGCGGATGGCTAGCCAGATGCTCCCAAGTATCTGTTCTAGAGTACAGATTAAAGGAAGTCAGAGGATAACTTGGCCACAGACTCAAGGCAATGTCAGTTTTCGGTGAATTGTGGACATAGCGGTTGTTTCTAACCTGTGTCTGTTCTTACTTGTAGCACGGTTGAGTGATTGGATGGAGCACAGACCAAGCTCATTTAAAAATATCTTTTAATGGCACCCCTAGTTGTCAACATACTCTTTGTGGCCATGCCTTGCTTTGAAGCTGGAGGGAGAGTGGAGATCTGAGAGCTATATCTTCAGGATCCTGTCAGAGTGAATGACTTGGCAGCATGAAGGACATACAGTCACCGAAGCCCCTGCTTCTCATTTGGGACCACACTCCAGTGTACAGGACCCAAGAAGTCTCTGCCCAGGAGGTGTCGATCCACTTCCAGGGCTGGCATTTGGAACGTGCCTCGCCCCAATGCACTCTCCAGCATAACAAGTGACAAAGGTGGGCGTATGGATAAAGAAAGCACGGACTGGGTGCAGGAGCTATCCACCCATGTGAGAGGCTCATGGTGTGGGATAGAAATGAGAGAGAGTACGAAGAACTTTCAATGTCAACGTGAAGGTATATCTCAAGATACAAGGCTAGGATATGTTATCTTCCTTAATATTTTCCCATCCTGAGAAGTGAAGGAGACATGTGTTTTCATTTGTCTTCTTGTCCTGGGCATCACAATCATCTATTACTAGGATACAAAAAGCACGGCAGGCTTTTCCATTCAGGTGCACCATGCAAATGTAAAGTACTGTTCTCAGCCCTGACGTGCCAAGTATACGCAGCACACACTGAAGAGTCCTTCCACAGCCAGCTCGGAGGCTGGGTGGCAGAGGAGTGCTCTATCAGCTAGAGCACCAGGACATGAGGACTTTGTGTCAGAGCCATTTGTATTCTTTCTCCGTGGTAAACACCACACTTGGCCACTCCACCAGCCATAACACTACAGTGAAGTAACATATTACCATTAAGCACACAGACGCAAAGCCTTGGGAAGGGCAACACCTGCATTTGCTGACCTGTGCTGACCAGCCTGCAATTCTATGAGCCCTTGAAAGCCTTATCGTGGTTTTCCCATATTTACCTTTTGGGGAGAGGCAAGATAGTTTCAATATTCCATCATCAGACAAGAGAAGCCAGGCTTAGTGAGACAAAGGAACTCCCAGAGCCCCTAGCAAATAGAAGGAAAGGTCTAGGTGGGGACCACAGCCAACTAATTCCCATTCAGTGCCCTCATCACTCCACATAAACCCAATCTAGTTCAAGAACAGAAATGTAGGTATAAAGCCCAGCCTCCCGCTTCTGAAAGCATCAGGGACCTGTACCTGGTCAAAGGTTGGCATGTCTATTTATGTAGCTTGTTTAGCTCTGGTTGGCTAATGATACTTAATCACATGTACCTTGCAGTTGGCCAGGATAATGGAGAGAAATGCAGAAGGGTCAACGAAAGACATGTAATTTGCTAACATCCCAAAGCTTTCACAGTGCACAAATGATCCACTGCCAAAGATTTCAGAAGCTGAGGGTAAAAATTAAAGTTAGAGAAACTGCTTAAAACTATGGGCAGGTGTACTGAACCAAAGACAGCTTTTATTTTTGTGGTTTCAGAATCTGATAAGCAAAATTAGAGACCTACTGTGTGAAAGCTAGTGGGGTAAAATGCAGCACTAGTCAAAGGGGCTGTGTTTCTTCAGATAAACCGGCACCTGTGATGTCTCCAGAGAGTGAGGAGCTGAAGCCTTAGGTAGCCCTCACAGAGGGTTCCTTTTCAATGGACTCTCCGGTTACTATAGCGGTTCATCTATGCTGTGTAACAAACCAGCCTCTCTCTATAGCTATTTAAACACGAGCAATCTGGAGGTAGAACTTAAGTGGTTAATAGCCATTTGCTGCTTTTCCAGGGTTGGATTCCCAGCACCCACATGGCATACAACCATCTGTATCTCCAATTCCAGGATATTGGAACCCTATTCTCGCCTCCAAGAGTGTGGGTGGCCTCCTCAGACAGAATCTTATTCAAAAGCCCTGCTCTACGTAGGTGGTGACTTATTGGAGCCCACCTTCTTCCTCAAAAGCCTCACCTTACTGTGAGGTCAGACTCAATGTGCAAGATTTTGTTGTCTAACTGAGGATCAACTGCAAGTGAGGTTCCTCACTTATTACTCTAGGGAGCTTGTCTATGAACACGAAGGATAAATGCTCTCTGTGCCCTCTCCTCACATCTGTATGCCAGCATTCTTTGAAAGGATGGGCATGACATGCATCACACATTAACACCCAGTGATCGTCAGTGGCCACTTTGGAAGATGAACCAACTCCAAATAGGTGAGCACATTCTAGTTTTAGATTTTGGTTAAAACTGATTGTAAGTTTTCAAGGCTGACTTTTGGTATTGATAACCAGTTGCTGTGCTCTTCCCTGACGAAGAATCTGTCTCCTACTTTCAGTGTTTCTTGGTTGCCTGTAGTCTTTGTGTAAGATTGCGGCCTCCATCCACATTGGCAAATCTATTGATTTTGCCCTTGTTCAGCATAACATTTGACAACACCTCATTGATACAGCTTCTGACATTCCTAGAAGACACACAACAGGCTCTCTGATCTTTTGGCTCTTACAATCTTTCAGTTCTCCTTCAATGATCCCCGAGCTTTAGGTACAAGAGTTATGTGGTAGATGTCTCCACTGGGATTGGGATCTACAATTCTGCTTTGGTCAGTTGTGATTTTCAGTAATGGTCTCTGTCTTTTGCAAAGAGAAGTTTCCCTGATGAGGGCTGAGGAGCACACATCTTTGAATATAAGCACAGAGGCAGGCAGATACCTGTGAGTTCCAGGCCAACCTGTCTATAGGTGAGTTTCAGGACAGCCAGGGCTTCACATAGAAACCCTGTCTCAAATAAGATAAAACAAAACAAAACAAAACAAAACAAAACAAAAGACAAAAAGGGACAAATATTTAGATATTTAGAGTATAGTTAGAGATCATGCTGATTTAGTACTGGCATGGTTATGGGTTCTTATGCAAGATCCATGATTTCACCAGCTCTAGGTTCACTAGCTAGATTTCTGGTTACTGCTAATATGTGAGTGCCACACTGCACCTCGATGGTTGTTATGCCATGCTGGGTGTGGTGGGTGTGGTGGCTCGCAGGCACTATAGTTGGAGAGGGCTGTTGGTTGGTTCTGTTGGTTGGTTCTCCCTTTGAAAGTTTCCATGCCACCTTCTGATACCATGAAAGCTGGTCCTCCAGGAGGAAGCATTCATGTGAGTCCCAGCTCGAAGGCCTTTTACCCTGTGTCTGAAATGCATAGTGTCTTCAGCAATAAAGACTTACCTTCTATATCTGAGCAGGAAGTGCAACCAAGGACAACATTAATAGCCTGTAATGTTTTGAGAGCCTCTTGGACAACTCTGACCAATAACACAAAAGGGGGTTTCTTGAGCCAGGTGTTGGAGTTTGTATGTATGTGTCTTTGGTGGCATTTAAAAAATGCTTTCTGGTTTCTTTTTATTTTACTTATTTACTTACTTATTTACTTATTCACTTTATATCCCACTCTTGCCACCCTCTTGGTCACTCCTCCCACAATCCTTCCCCCTAGCCCTTCCATCCTCCTCTGAGTGAGGGTCCCCTGCGTATTCCCTCACCATGGCACTTCAAGTCTCTGCAAGGCTGGGTGCTTCCTCTGATGTTGGAGTTTTTGTTGGATGGACTTGAAGGGAACATTTTCAATCCATATGGGAAGATTTGATTTAAGCTCTGTGCATATACTTGCATGTACTACAGGTATTTTTAGGTAAGTAGCTAATAGTATGATTCCTTATGACTTTTTCAGATATCCTTACCGATATTCTCCCACTCCATCATTCTTCTGTATTTTCCCCTCCCTCCACCATTAGCCACCATGTCTTTTTCCTTCCTTGATCATGTCACTTTTATCATGGGGAACCTCTCTACTGCTCCCTCACTCCAGCAATGGTCTCTTCTTACACTCCTGGTTTCTGTTACTACTGCAGGATATGGGCTCACATTTGAAGATTTGGAGCTTGGAGCCCGCAATGAGAAAGAGCATGCAATATTTCTCTCTGGGTCTGGCTTACCTCATGCTGTACAATATTTTTCTAGTTCCATCCACTTGGCTGAAAAATTGATTGTTTCTTTCTTCCGTACAGCTAAGTAGTAATCTGTAGTGTACACGTACCACATTTTCATTACCCAGCTGTCAGGTGACAGACGTCGAGGATATCTCTATGGCCTAGCTGTTGATGACAGAACAGCAATGAACATGACCTAGCCAGTATCTGAGGCATAAGATGTCCAGTTCTTTGGGCATATGCTAAAGAGTAGTAGAGCTAGGTCATATGGTAAGTTTATTTTTATATTTTTGAGAATTCTCAACACTAATTTCCAGAGTAGCTGGACAAGTTTGCAACCTCACCCACAGTGAATGAGGGCTCCCTCTTTCCCACACCCACTCCAGCATCTGTTGTAACTTGTTTTGTTGATCTTTTTCATTTTTGATTGGGGAAAACAATAAAATCTCAGAGTTACTTTGATTTGTATTTCTGTAATTGATAGGAAAAAGGGAACACTTTTGAGAGAATTTTTAGCCATGTATTTCTTCTTTCGAGAATTCTCTATTCAGGTCCCAGGCCCACTTTTTTTTTTCCTGAATGTGTCATTTCTTTGTTTATGTTGATTCTTTTGGGATTCTTTATATATTCTTGATATTAATCTCTTGTCAAATGCACACCTAACAAGATTTCTTTCCATTCTGTGGGCCTCCTTTTTACCCAGTCATGAAGCGGAAACATAAGGTCTCTTTGGAAAGTCATTTGGTGTTTTGTCGGGTCAAAGATGTGAAGGAACATTTCATAGACACAGGTGTGAAAGGCTAAGGCAGACTCATGAAGGATCATTTTGCTGAAGCAGACACAGGAGAGAGGATGTTCTGCTAAAGCAAACACATAAAAGGACACACGATGAAGGATTCTATGCTAAAGACATGCATGTATTGATCCTCCTTACATTGAGTAGTTGAACTCCATAAAGAGAAACGCACCAAAAAACTTGTGAAGATATTGTGCACAGTTTCTTGCCTCTTCCACAAACTCAGGCTAATTGGATACATGTGCTGAGGCAAGACTTGGAGGACACATGATGTTTGGAGGGTATAAATAGGACTCTACCACAGAGTGATGAACACAGGGCTTGGCTTGCTGGTACGGCTAGCTGTGCAAAGCTTCTTTGCTGATCTTCACTTCCCTTAGAAAGGCACAGCTGAGAACTTCTGGTGCTCCAGTTGGTCCCTCCTGCTGCCTCGAGCTGAGCTAAGGCCTAGTTGTCTCTGCTAGGTTGTGTCATCACTGTTGCTAACCCGACTCTACCGAACTAGATTGCTAGAGTATCCATGAGGTGCTTGCTAAGCAGACTGAGCTGTCACCGCCTGCTAACCTGTGAACTGAACTGCTGATGTCCAGACAACACAGAAGGCAGTTGCTCCAAAGAACCTTTCAAAACAGGTCCACTCACACCCAACCCCCATATCCTTTCTTCTCCACTACCTCTGGTCAGGAGTGGACTACAAGGAGATTAAAGCTTTTAAGAACTATCATTAAAAATAAGGTTTGAAAAATTATAGTTACACAGCTGTTTGTTTTTCTAGCTGTGCAGAAGCCTTTTGGTTTTGTGCAATTCCACTTGTCAATTGTATGCCTTAATTCTTGAGCAAGTGGAATCCTATATAGAAAATCCTCTCCTATTTTCTATAGAATACCTATATTCTATAAAATACTGCTTATATTTTCTCCTAGCAGTTTCGGGTTTTATATTCGTGTCTCTGGTCCATTTGGAGTTAATTTTGTGCACTGTAGTAGATACTGGTCTAATTTCATTCTTCTGCCTGTGGACATTCAGTTTTTCTAGCATCATTTGTTGAAGATGCTCTCTTTTCCCCAGCATATGGTTTTGGCATTTTTGTCAAATATTAAACGACTTACGTTACATATACTCATGTTTAAGTCTTCAAGTTGATTTCATTGATCTACATATCTGCTCTGGTGCCAGCACTATATTGTTTTTATTACTATGCCCTTGTAATGTATCTTAAGATCTGAAATAGTAACGCCTCCAGCATTATTCTTTTTGCTTAGGATTGTTTTTACTATCCAGGGTCCTTTTCGGTTCCATATGAATTTTAGGATTTTTTTTTCTACTTCTGTAAGGAATAAGTTAGGGATTTTGACTGTGATTGGGTTGACTCTGTGGCTAGCTTTTGGTAAAATGAACATTTTCACATTATTAATCTTGCTAATCCATGAGCACGGGTGTTTTTCCATTTTCTAATGTCTTTCTTCTCTTTCTTCAGGTTTTTTTATGTTTTTATTATAGAGGTCTTCAACTTCCTTGGTTAGGTTTATCACTAGATATTTATTTTGGGGCTACTTTGAACTAGAATGTGTACATGATCTCCTTGTCTGTATGTCTGTTGTTGCTATATAGAAAAACCTATTGATTTGGGCAAATTGAATGTAGAATTTTTTTTGTTTTCATTTCTAGAAGCTTTCTGGTAGAGTTTCGGGTATCTCTAACATGTTCTATCCTGCCATCTGCAAATAGGGATAGTTTGAATTCTTTTCCTATTTGTATCCCTTTCATTCCCTTCTCCAGCTAGCACTTCAAGTGTGATATTAAAAAGGAGAGGGAGAGTGGACAGTTATTTCCCTCCTGACTGCAGCAAGGTTGCCTTTCTCACATGTAGTCTTCACTATGTTGAGGTATGTTCCCTCTTCTCAAACATTTCTGTGACTTTTACCATGGAGCCATGTTGGATTTTGTTTAATGCTTTTTCTGCATCTATTGAGAGGATTGTGTGATTTTTTTCCCCTCCAAAGACATCTATATCAGTGAGAAAACTGTTTGTCATGATCTAGGCTTAAAGCCCAACTCCATGTCTATATAAATATAAACAATGGTAAATATAGTTTAAATATATGCAGAGTTTTCCATGAGTGTAATATAAATAGAAAGAGGATTATTTTTTACTCTTTTGGGAGTTAACCAACACTTGTTAGCTGTGTATCTTAGTCACAGTTCTATGGCTGTGAAGAGACACCGTGACCACAGCAACTCGTATAAGACAGAGCATTTAACTGGGGGTTGGCTCACAGTTTCAGAGGATTAGTCAGTTATTATGGTGGGGAGCATGATAGCACTCACGGTGCTGGAAAATAGCTGAAAGCTACATCCTGATCCACAGGCCAAATGAAGAACACTAGGCCTGTTGTATACTTTTGAAACCTTAAAGCCCACTCCCAGCAACATATCTAAACTGCACCTCTTAATCTCTTGTGGGGTCCTACACCTGCCAGTCCTACCCCTCTGTCAGTTGGCACATTCAGGTGAAATGATAACAGTGCCACTTATTGACTCAAATTTCTAACTTCATTCTGTCTTCAAATGTTGTCATATTTGAATACTAGAATGACTTATTATTTTGTTAAAAATTTATTTTTAAAAAATTTCTTCTTCAAATGAAAGTTATGGCATCATATTGCTTAAAAATATATTATGTGTAAAGGCAAGGTACATCATCTATGAGTGACTTTAATCTGAAAATAGCAAAGGAGGCACTATCAAACACTTGTTCTAAAAGGTGACATGTCTGGTAGCATTTAGAAACAGCTAGTGAAGACAGGTTAGACTAAGTCTCCAGGGCAGAAACAGCAGTTGGAGCAGGAGAAAGACAACTCATTCAATGAACTTGCACTCAAGAACATTGGTAGAAAGAAAGATGGACAGATTGGAGGACAGATGCCTGGTTGCTAGAAACTAGATGAGACTGGGGTTTTCATAGAGCACTAAGAAAGTAATCTCGGGTTTTATAGCTTTATAAAGACCTTTGCTTGATAATTTTTATTCTAATCCCCTCTAGAGGTCAATTGGGTAAGTATGACCTCCCCAGATTACATCAATCAGTGGCCTTGAATCTGCTTGTGTGAGGCAGAGTTGTGCTATGCTCAGTTCTCAAGTCTTGACTTTCTTCTAGTCTTGGACAAATTACTCTTTCCTGGGGGTCTCAGTCACTGTTCTATTGCGCTGTAGAGACACAATGACCATGGAAACTCTAATAAAGGAGAGCTTTTAACTGGGGCCTTGCTCGCAATGTCAGAGTTTTAGTTCATTATCATTATGGTGGTGTGCATGGCTCTGGAGCAGTGGCCCAGAGCTACATCCTGATCTGCAGGCAGAGAGAGTAGGACTGGGCCTGCTATGTGTTCATTGACATACTTCCTCCAGAAAGACCAATCCTCCAATCCTTCTAATCCTTCTCAATAGGCCCACTCCCTTATCACTAAGGTTTCAAATATATGGGCCTATGAGGGTCATTCTTAGTCAGACTACCACACTGGGCTTGGTTATATCCACCCTCCTGGTGCTTGTCTTCACCAAAGTCCAGCTTGTGAATATTTTGACGCCCTCTTCTACATGAAGAGAGCCTTGATTAAATCCTTTATGAGATTGATGTCAGTGTTATTTCTTGTGTTGACAGGAGGAAAGAATTTGGTTATTTAGATCAGGATTAGTTTGTTTCCCATAAGACAATATGGGTCCACACGTGAACCTCCCCCCCAAACCCGATGAGACTGGGCTCATGAGGGACCTTGGTTTTTCCCACAGCAGAGAGAAGTTGGTCAGTCTGTTCACCCAGGCCTTTTTCACCAGTGTGAGTCCAAGGGGAAGATTTTGCTCTGCTTTCCTTCCATTTGCTGAGGCCCAGCAGAGCTGTTAATCTTCCATAGATAGTAAATCTGCTATTTGACTTTTTTGACACCTCCCTTCTCCATCTCTACGGTGCTGATAGAGGCCGTAAACTAACCAGGTGGCATTTTAAAAGCGCCCTTTTTCCTTCCACCCTAAATTATATCTTTTGGGAAATGGATCTATCTTACTTGGCTATAGAAGCTTTCCTTTTCAAATCTCTGCTGTCACAAGCATAGGTGTATTTTAGCCCATTGGGAGACTGCTGCAGTCAGACCTTTTCATCACTGTCACCAAACTCCTTAGAAAAACAGCTTAGGAGACGAAGAGTCACTTTGGCTGACAGTTCCGAATGTTTCAGAGTTTGGTTTGCTCCATGGTCTTAAGGCTATAGAGAGGCATCTCCAAGGATAGCTACTCGCCCCAGGGGGGTGGGGAGCAGAAAGAGTTGAGGGATGTGGTTAGGTCAAGATATACCCTTTAAAGTCACACCTCAAGTGACCTCTCCCCTCTAACGAAGCCGCACATCCCCATTCCCACCAACTCCCAATGATGTCTCAAATGGAGGGTCTGCCCATAGATTAGTCCACCGATGAGGTCACAGTCCTCATCATCCCATCCCTTCTCCAAAGCCTCACATCTGAACCCTGTTGACGACCACTCATTCATCACATGTGCCTTCAGCCGCATCTCATTCCTCAAACACCACCCTTGGCTTTCTTTGCCTTCTCAATACCATTTCAAGAAAAGAGCCTCTCATTGTTTTTTTTTTTGTTTTTTGTTTTTTTCCGGAGCTGGGGACTAAACCCAGAGCCTAGTGCTTGGTAGGCAAGCACTCTACCACTGAGCTAAATCCCCAACGCCTCTCATTGTTTTTGAAGCCACAAAAACACTTGGATGTAAGAGCATGTCTTTTGGGGGACGAAGAGATGCCAACCATAGCTATTGTTGGAAGTACCACAGCAAACTGTAAAGGAGATGCTTTAGATGCTCGGTTCTGTTTAAAGCAGTAGACAGAGAGGTTCTGGCTTTCTTTACATTTCTGGTTTTGCCACCATTTAGTTACTGGCCATGTGTGACAGGGAGCCACCCCAGTGACACAAGAGCGATCACTGTCACTATGTCTCACCCTGTGGCTTTGGACACCTGACTTAAGCAGGCAATCAGATTCCCTCTACAGTCTCCAATTTGGAATTGTGACTGAGTGTGCAGAGAAGGCATCACTTGAGCTGACTGCATCACAGGTGGTACCCAGGAGAGGAAGTGTCCTGCTGACACTTTGCTGGCTGCTCCCCTCAGGTTCATGTCTGCAGGCTGCCTCTGCAGCCCTTCAGTAAATTGCATCTTTTACTTAACTTAGCAAGAGACCCTTTCTATCACTTGCAACAAAAAGAATGCTAACTAACAAAGGGAGCATGGCAAAGAATACCAATGTTGTGAAAGATCTGCTACACTGAATGGCAAGGGAATGAAGACAGAGAATCCACAGGGAAGGAGGCAGACATACAGGTCTATTGGTGACCTTGGCTTTCCAATGAAAAAGTAGGAATCCTGTCTGCTGACTGGTATGAATGTGAGAATGGAGGATATGGCATGTTTGAAAGCAGTGTGTGTGTGTGTGTGTGTGTGTGTGTGTATACATATAGATACATATATACATGAATACATACATATATACACAATATGCATGTATATACATTTATTTGTGTGTATATATAAGTATCATGCTTGATGACATATGGAAGTGTTCACAAAGCACAAAGGTAAGCATGGTAAGCACACAGAGCAGACAAGGAATAGAGGACTTAACCAGACACTTGAAAGTTATAATGATTTTAGAAAACCCACATTGCCTCCCCTGAGATGGCACTGTCTTTTCCTGGTAACCCCCAATTCAACTTCCTCCCAGCAGCAAAGCAAGAGCAGCATATTAATGAGGGTTCAACATTACACTCTCGTGAACACCAACAATAGCCTAACGTTCTCTCAGTCGTGCCAGCTCACCTTGCAATGATATTTGTTTGTTTTAAGTGCCACATAAAAGCTGCTTTGTGGACAGTTCTGAAGGTCATTGGCACCAGCAGAGACGGAATGGGAAGGTGAAGGAGACTCTCTGGCCTCCATGACCTGGAATGTGCCTTTGCAAAGCAAAGACAACATTGGTAGAGGTATAGAGCCATATCCAAAAGAACACTATCATTCAGGCCTCTGTTACAGAGTTAACACTTCTCCCCGTGTAACAGAGTGCCAATATGTAAATGTTGTGGCAGTATGTATGATTTGCTAGGTGATCCATTTGGGTTTGTAAGTTTACTGTTTCCAGTTCGATAGGTGATAATTTTGATTGGATTTATGCATCTGATAATCAACTGGGAAATACTTGTGATTCAATAAGATACATTATACAGCAGCATCCATTTCAATAAGTAATGTCTCTGGGCTGCTGTGTACGATGAGGGAATTCATCACATTTTTAAAAGGAGTTCTATATCAAATTTTTAGGACAGTGTGTTTATCTCAGAACAAAGACAAACTATCGCTAGTAATGCAAGCTGGCTGGATTAATCCAGTTTGTGGTAATGTAGTCACTTTGAAGGCCAATTCATGGATGTGTTTGGTAAAATCTAAAGTGAAACGAAGATGTTCATACCCTTTGATCAAATGAAGGATGAACCAATGAGTGCAAATGGACTATTCCGCACCACTCCAGCATCCTAACTACTTGTATTTTATGTAACTGAGAACAGTCAGGCAGATACAGTAGCAATCACAGCTGGCTAATGAAATGTGCATTTAGCCAGTGCTGGTATGAGAAGAAAGCCACAAGAGATCCTTTCCCCCTGACTTTGATAGGCATGGCAATGAAACCCTTTCTAGAATGCACAACCTCTTGATTCTGTGAAGAACAGCCTCAACGAGTTCACAGCTGCCTCTTCCTTGAATAGAAATCATCACGGCTGGATCCTCACAAAGGCAACAATGACATTTTTCAGAGAAACGTACAGGCAGATTCAAGTTTGCAAAGGTCTATATAGTTTTCTCTTCTTGAATATGTTAGTGCTTGCACAATAGCAAATCTCTGCACTTTGGAATTCTTACCCACTTTTCTGCAAAAGAACTCTAAGATACTGATAGCTATGTGCACAAGAAACACATTAAGCCATTTAATTTTCAAAGTGGCCCCACTAGGTGAATGCTATCATTAACACGCCCACTTTATACCTGAGAGGAAAACCAACTTGGCTGGGGTCTCACAAACAATGATGAAGTTCTACAGAGACCAGACCTCACTGGGCAGCTACTGGAATTTTTAAAACTGAAACATGCCAGACTCAATGGGGCAAATACCACGTGGTTCTACTTAGGTGGCACTTAGCGTGGTTAAGGTCCTAGGGACAGAAGGTAGAAAAGTAGTCTGTCTGGTAATAACGAAAAAGCACCAGAAAACTCATTGGGACAAAAGAAAATTGTTAAATATGCAAAGAACTAGAAACAGTATCCCAAAACAAATATAAGAAACAACAACAATAACAAAACAAACAAACAAACAAACAAAAAAAACAAAGGTAGCAATGGTAATGGATCACTCAGCAAGGTAGAATTCAACCCAAAAACAATGAATAGAAGAAAATGTCAAAAGCAGAAAACCATAAAAGGCTTTAAGCATACTGATCACTAATCCTTAGAACACTCTCAAGACTTGTTGATCCAGAACTGTCCAGATTTGAATAGATTCAAGAGATTGAGGGGGGAGGAGTGATTTTTGGCAAAAAGAAAGGACACAATTGGTGGTCACAGCCCTGCAATAGCAAGGCCACTTTTACTAACACTGGGAGTACATACAGAAAGAACCTGAGAAAATAAGATTGTGATGATGGAGCAGATTGCCTGTTAGGAAAAGAAGTCCAGACCTTTCCTCCAGGAAAGGTGATGAGGAGCCAGAGGGGTGGGGTCAAAGGTGATGAGGAGCCAGAGGGGTGGGGTCAAAGGCAATGAGGAGCAGGAGGGGTGAGGCGAAAGGTGCTCTTTGGAAGGTCAGCATACTACAGCTCCAAAGGCTGGATGGGGACGAAGGGAGTGTCCATAGAGCTGGCCAAATGGGTCCTTCTGTCCAGAGCCACTGCTCATTCTCCTGTCTTCCCTGGCAAAGGAGGGCTTGGAAGTTGAACCCGATGATGCATATTGTATAATAGTCTTCTGAAATTGGAAGTGCCATAAATATGCAGTGCCAATATTAATTATTCTCATTCGTTGTATGGTATTATATTTAAATACTCGGAGTTTCTAAATTGCGATCATAAATTGATGTCTGTAATTCTTATCCCGAGGTAATTGGAAGCTTTGAAGTTGATCAAAGTGAATTCTATTACCAAGGCGCTGAGAACAGCCAGGATGTGAGCAATTACAGAGCCTATCCAAGCAGATTCACTTTCTCGTCTGTGCTTTGAACCGCATCCCACTTCCTATGCAGGGTCAGATCTGGGAAACACGGGAAAGTCAGGATGATATTGTCTCTTAAGGGGGAATCTATCCTTTCTAGGATATTAAATTAGTTTTATAATTTTAGGACATTTCTGATAACCTACGTCTTCACTCTGTAGTGGTCAGAGTATGTAAAGACAAAGGAGAAGAATGGATTTCCTTGGTTTAAGAAACTGCAGTTAGTTTGCACCCCTATCTCCCCTCTGCCCCCCAATCATCTGCAGCGGCAGAGGGGAGCCAAGATGGAGATATCCGACAGCTGATCACGGAGGAACACTCTGCTCTTCGGTTTGGGACTGTATTCAATTACCTTCTTTCCCTGTGGCAACATCTTTCTAATTGTGTGCTCTCTAAGTCACTGTGCAGAAAAGTTGGCTACCCTTGGCCACACACTAATTTGTAATGGGAAAAATGGCCCAGGTGGGTTGGCGGGCAGTGGTTTAACAGCCTGGGATTAACCAGCAGCACAGGAAATTACTAGTGGGTACTTTACATGGTGATCATTGAAGTTTTTTTTTTTCTTAAGCATAATTTTCTGTTGGGAGCCAACTGTACAATGTCTCTGATTTCTATGATTATATGTAAGAGAGAAAGAGAAAGGGAAATTCTATGATAATTTTATGGTAATTTGTTAACACTGAAAGGGAATTACAAAGGAACCTTTAGGAACTGAAGTCTCTTTGACCCCTTTCTAGCCTTTAATATGGGAGGACTTTTACTTCTAAAAGAAAAAAAGTCCTTTAGGAACAGTAAGTGGTTGGAATGTCACATAGCAGGAAGAGAACACATAAAGAAAAGACTTATCATTTCTCAAAGATTCACGAAGAATTATAATATTTAATTGCTAAGGTCCAGGGAAAGACACACAATGGATTATCAAACTAAAGTTGTCTTAGTTTCAAAATGTCACCAAAACCAAAGAATAAAATCTGATGTAACTAGTTATCTTTCTGACTTCATCCAGCACTATCCTGAGGCACTGAGGACCACTTGGAAAGGGAGATAAGAGCCATGAAGGCAGCTTTCCTGTGGTGAGACCTATTCAGTGCACCCTGCTTGTGCAGACCCGGGCAGTTCACAAATGTGGGAAACTTCACTGCATGATTTGTGAAGGTAATGGAGATGTGCATTTATTCAGGCTTCTCCTCCTTCTAAAACTGAAAATGGGGCTGGAGAGAGAGATAGTGAGGAGTTCTCAGTGCTCTTGCAGAGGACCTGAGCTCGTTCCCATCTCTCATTAGGTGGTTTTCAACCATCTGTGACTCTAGTTCCTGGGTTCTGATGCCCTCTTCTGACCTCTGTCAGTGTCAGGAATACACACTGCACATATGTACATGCAGGGAAAGCACTCATACATATGAAATAAAAGAAATAAACCTTTTAAAAAAAGAAGAAAGAATACAAAAGGAGGGAGACATAGTTTGCATAGAAACCTACTTATATTCTACAACATCCATAAAATATATAATAAGAGGAAATCAAATTGTATGTGCATTAACTTTCTCTGAAGAGTCAGGGGGAGAGATTAGTCTGTTCCTAGGTATCTCTGTTCCACTTTACAAAACCAAAGACTGCATCGATATTGATACTTGGTGGTAGCAATGAGCAGAGAAATCAGCTTACCAAAACCTTCCATGTAGCTATCGTTTCTGGCCCACATCCCCCAACTCAAGGGCATACTTGACACTGACAGACAACTGGGATAATGTGTCCCTGCTTACTTGACTGGAGGAACTGATAAGGCCAGGGCTGAAATCTCACCCAGATCTCCCGGTTTCTTTCCTGGTTTCAGGTGTGCAGGCTGAAAAAGCACTGAAGCAGAGCCAGCCGCACTGAAGTCCCTGCTCAGAGACAAAAGAATGGGACAGACAAGCAGACACGAGGGGCCAGAAGGACAAAGACAGAAGAGAAGCACATTGGTACCATTCCGGCTCTGCGAAATTCTGCCATCCTTGCTAAAACTGGACTCCTTGAGATGCTGTAATGTCCTCGCAACAAACCTCTCTTTAATTAGTCTAGCTTAGGTGGATATTTTTTCTTGCAGCTATGCATAACTAAACTGTTCACTATGTTAATTTTCAAGAATTCCGAAGACAGCAGCAACTTACAGTTTCCTGCCAGAGTTCCAAACCTGACATCAAAAATGCTATCACAGAACCTTTGGCTTAAATCCCAAGTCACTTTAGACAAACATCCCAGAAGAAATGTGAGGGTGACGCCCAGACTCAGCTCATCCCACTCAAAAGTGAAATCATGAAAGTGGCAAAGAAATTTTAAATTAGTCTCTTTTTAAAGTTGTTAATTTGACATAGAATAATTGGTAAAGAAAAGTCCTTCGGTCTATTGTGATTTTGATTGACAGGCAGAGAATGATTAGAACAAGGGAGTAAAACATGTGGTCCAAAGCACTGAAGAAAGCCAGGAGCTTCTTGGATCCAAACTATGGGCTATCCCAATGATTATGTCACAGGTAGAGGCACAAATCTTTCATTTAACCCATTAAGAGGTAGTATAAAAGAGTGAATTGTTGGGACCTACCTGGAATGTTAGAGCCTAGATAGAATGTTAAGGCCCAGGTAACCATTACCTGGCTACCCTGCCATGATAAGGAAACGTTCTCATATATTTCTGCTGAAACTAGGAAACTTTCTAACACCAAGATTGATTACATATCCTGTTACGTTCTGAGTCCTTGAAAACCAATCATGATAGAAGTCAGTAGAACTGTTTTGAGGTTACCCACAATAAGCTTGGACCTGAACGAACCATCCAATAGCTTTTGTGGTATAAGCTGCTCCAGGGATGGATCCCAACATAAGAGAGATAAGAAACTGTTTGGAATGAGACTTCTATTTTGAGTAGTGGTTGAGAAAATTAGACTTCCCAAGACTTCCCTGGGAACTGACATCCTACTTGGCAGGAAGAGACGTGTACATGGGTAACTGACATCCTTTTTTTTTTTTTTTTTTTGTCAAGTAAGTCAGGAATGTTAGACAAGTCCCATCCTGGTTCACAAGTTAGGGCATGAATATTAGACAAGTCCCCTGCCACAGCTGAATACCCCAACCAGTAGAAAGAAACAGGAATAATGACCAACAAAGACATGTTCCTAAGGAACTGTCCTGTCCCTAAATCCTGATTGGTGAAATAACTTGGCACAGATGTCTGTGGATTTGGGGCTTGAAATCTCTGTAGGTTCTTAACTTGGGATCATGGTTCAGTTCCCGAATCTGGGCCATGGCCCTGGTCAATAAGTCCTGGGGTTGTATATTCAATAAACTCTCCCTGACTGACTGAGGTGGGTGTGGATATGGTCTGGGAGGTGATTCCTGGGCCCCAATGGAGTAGTGCAAGGCAGGAACACTTAAGCCAACCATTGAATAATGAGAACAATTAAGCATCGTGTGTTCAATTAGCAATTTAAGGTGTAAACACTGGGTTCTTGTTAGTTTTGTCACCCTGTCACAACCCAGAGCCTCTTAGGAAGAGAAAAACCTCAGCTAAACAATTGTCTTCATCAAATTGTCCTGTGAGAAATTGTCAGTGAGAAATTGTCTTGATTGACAGTTCATGTGGGCTGACCCAGCCAGCTGTGAATAGCACAATGCCTAGGTAGGTAAGCCTGGTCTGTATGAGAAGACAGTCAGTGAAGCAAGAGACAGTAAGCAATGCTTGCCCATAGTTCCTGCCCTGACTTCCCTCGGTGATGAACTATGACTTGGAAACATGAGCTGAAGTAAATCCTTTCCTCTCCACATTGCCTTTGTCCATGCTGATTATCACAGCAACAGACAGCAAACCAGAACACAGTGAGGAAGAGAACCATACAAGTAATCTAAGGGAGGAGCTAAAGGACTCAGGCGAATTATTCTTAATGTAATATCAGAAAAGTTCAAATCATATGAAAGCAACACCAAGAGGATGCTAGAAGACGGGTGGGCACAAAGAAACTCTGAAGAGCAAATGTCTCACATACAGAACCTCCTCACAGATGAACAGTGATTCCAGAAGCTTCCAGAGTAAATCTAGAATCTAGATATTGGCAGGCTGATAGGAAGACCTGTGTAAAACTTCATAGTTTTTTGCTGTTGTTGTTTTTGGGTTTTTTTGGTTTTGTTTTGTTTTGTTTTGTTTTTTGAGGAAATGCCCCCTGAGCTATTGGAAATGGTGGAAGATAGGCAGGAGGGACTTCAGTCCCAAAGGTTCTTGAAGGCAACATGAATTTATGAGTGAAAAGTGATAATTTTCTTCTCCCTCCTCCCACAGTTGGTTATATAAGGTTATGGAAGTAGTAAATGGTACACTAACCTGCGAATTTATGATAACCTAGGATTTGAACTATTCAGTTTGCTGGGGGGTTCAAATTCCTGCGGTATTTTTGTTTTTCTTTCTTTAGCCAGAAAGACTAAAGACTTTATGTGACCATAAATATTTTCTCCCAAGGACAACTGTGTCTTACACGATTTTAGCTGTGGTCCACCACTGTTACCCCGGAATCCTTGTAGAGATGGTGCACTGTGGGGGATGGGGAGTCATCCAGACTCTTCAGATTGAATTTCTCTTTTGTTGAGCCTATACTTTTGCAAGGTTTGTTTGTTTATAGTGGCACACTTTTCTCCCCTTCTTTCTCCCAAGTGCAGTATTTCTCATCCAGTTTCACGAAGCCTTAATCTCTATTGAATTTTTTTCCTCCTGTGCACAATAGAAGACATTAGTAAGTGCTCCAGTTGGAAGGACACTTTGAATGGGGATAAGTTTCTGGAAAAGTCTCTCCCCTTGTTACACAGGCCACCACTGCAGGGTGAGTTTCACAGCCATTGTTCCTTTCCTCCTCTCTCAACAGCTACCAGGAGATCTTCCTTAACTTTTCCCTGTTAGAGTTCCAGGAGACAGCCTCTACCAAGGTGAAGCAAAGGGTCCCTCTCAGACTGTGCTTCCCAGGATGGCTCGCACAAGTCCACACTTAGCCTCTCTCCATTTATCAAAGTGCTATTTAAGTGGTTTCTTCTAGCTTCTAGCTTGAGTGACTTCTGCTTCAAGCACGAAGATCTGTGCTATGCATCAGAAAATCTGAAATGCCTGGGAATGAAGTTAATAAAGATGCACAGGTCTGCCAGCCTGACAGCTATAAAACACCACAGAGAGGAATCAGGGAACACCTAAATAAATAATGAGCCTCGCCATCGTCACAGATTGGAAATTTTAATATCACAAAGATATCAATTATGTTTGTTCCCATGACTGCCGTGACAAATCACCACAAACTTGAGGCTTCAAATAACACAAATTTATTACCATATAGCTCTCTAGGTTGGAATTCTGATCTGGGCCTCATCAAACCAGAGCTGCATTCCTTCCCTGGGCTCTGGGGACAAACCAGTTTCCTTACCTCTCCCCGTTCCCACACACCACATCTTTTTCACAAGTACTTCTCCACCTTCAAAGCCAGCGACGCATGCCAAGGTCTTTTGGTATTTCATCTCACTGCCATGCCTCTCTCCTTCTACATTTAAGGAACAGAAACGTCAACCCTGAACCCACCCAGTGGAGTCAGGTCAATCTCTATGTTTTAAAACCAACTGAGTAACAAGCCGAATTGCTCTTTGCTGTATACCCTAACATGTTTACAAGTTCCAAGAATTAAGGCATGGGCAGCTTTGGCAGGAAGCAGGAGAAACTTCTGTTTCACTTTCTTTAAATGATATAAAGATTCAATGCAATTTGACATTTGCAATAAGACACCAACATGCCATGTGTAGAAATTGCCAAGTTGGTACTCAAATGTATAAAGATTTTAGAATAAAATAAAACAAAACATTTTAGAATAATAAACTAAGCAGTCTTTTAAAAGGTGCTACTCTGGCTAGTTTATACTATCTGATTGTAAAATTGTCCATAAAGCCAGAATTATCAAGATTGTATGTACTGCTGTCTGAATAGGCTGAGGGATCAATAATAAATGGCGTTGGAACATCTGAAAACATGTGTATAGAAACAAACAAACAAACTGTGATGGAAACCCCACAACATACCCCAAACTAGCAGAATTGCATACTTAAACATTGTACTGTGGAGGTCCGGGGTGACAGCTCAAGTAGGGCAAGTGCCCGCTGTGCAAGCATGAAGACCTGAGGTGGGATCTGTAGCACCCCTGATAAATTAATGAAGAAAAAGTAAAAGTAATGGAAAAAGAAAGAAAAGCCAGGCCTCATGCATCTGTGGAGGCAACCAGTGGGACAGAGAGAGACGGATAGATTCCTGGGTCTCCTGGCCAGTCAGTCTAACATGAAGCAGTGAGCTAGCTCTGAGTTCAATAATACACTCCTGGAAAAGTGAGGTAGTGAGGTGAACAGAAATAGGAGAAAGACACCCAATGCCAATCTCTAGATTCCCCAACAGGCAAGCACACTGTTCTCTCTCTCTCTCTCTCTCTCTCTCTCTCTCTCTCTCTCTCTCTCTCTCTCTCTCTCTCTTCTCTCTCTCTCTCTCTGTGTGTGTGTGTGTGTGTGTGTGTGTGTGTGTGTGTGTGTAAGGGGGGAGGAAGAGCAGGAGGAAGAGTGCGGGGAAAGAGAGTGGAGAGGGAGAGGTGGAGGTACTCAGAAAGTGAAAAACCAGACTATAAAATTTCTAGGAAAAACTACAGAGGCATACCTTATGACCTTAAGGTCTGTCTGAGAACACGAAAACTGTCCTGAATGGGGGGAATGCCAAACTAATAATTGGAATATGTTTTCTTGGAGTCTGATCATCAAAAGTCACTGTTAAGACAGCAAGATCTGATGATGGAGATGCAGCACAGTGACAGAGAGCTTGCCTAGCATGTACAAGCATGTGCCAGGGAAGGGAGAGAGAGCCAAACTGGGTTTGTAGAAAATTCACGTAATACATGTATTCAACCATCATGGATACATGTTGCAGTGCCCAAACCTCTTTTTCAGACATTCATGTTTGTAGCATTTATCAGATAGTCCTTTCTTTCCTAAGTTTAAATAAACGTAATTGTATCTCTGTTCAAATGTATGGATACTTTAATTTTTGTGTGTGTGTGTATAACCACATTTTAAAGGCATGCTCAGCCTTCTGTGAACACTGAAATGGTTTCACCATATAGTTGCCATAGGTAAAATGGGTGTTGGCATCCTTGCTTTTAATTCGTTTATGTATACTCATGCAAATGGAGTTGCTGGGTTCCATTGAAAGAGTCAGAGTTGGGGCCAATCTAGGGCCAGTGGGAAAATTCCCACCACAAACCTCCAAGCACAAGGAACCCCTCCCTTCCAGGAAGAAAAATGCTGGTTTAGTTCCTGGAACAGCTACAAGTCAAACTGTCACACAGCTACCTGTGGCTTCCTACTAAACCCCTCCTTGAGAAAGTCTTGAACAAGTCCAAACTGAAAGCTGTTTTGCTCCACCAAATGCACATAGTACCCTGCCTAGTTACCATTGTGCAGATTCTGCCCCAATTGCTTGAATTCTGACCTAGTTGTTTGCAAGGTATAGAATCCCCTGTTAAAATCTGCTCAGGGTCATCTCCCCTTGAGGTGGGAGGACTCTAACATGTTGGAATTAAACTCCTCTTGCTATTACATCAAACACTGCCTCCATGAGTCTAATTCAAGTGGTCCTGGAAGAGGTTCAACTCGGACCTCACACCATGATATGTTTAATTTCTGAGTAACTGTGGTGGTTTGAATGAGAATGTCCCCAACAGGCTCACATATTTGAATATTTGGTTCCTAGTTAGTGGAACTGTTTAGGAAGGCTTAGGAGAGGTGGCCTTGTAGAAGGAGGAGTGTTACTAGGGGTGGGCTTTGTTGTTTGAAAGCCCATGCCAGCTCCCCAGTCCTCTCTGCTTGCTGCCCATAGATCAGAATGTAAAGCTCTTAGATACTTCTCTAGTACCATGTTTCCCACTATGCTGATTATGTACTAACCCTCTAAAATGTAAACAAGCTCCCGATTAAATGCTTATTTAAAAAGGATGATGTGTTTTGGTCATGGTGTCTCTGTACAGCAGTAGAACAGTGACTAAGAGAGAACTACCCTGTTCTTCAATGGCAATAAACTAATATTCCCAGCATGCCCATCGGTCTATGGTCTCAGTCCCGTCATGCCCTCCCCAACCCTTGTTGTTTTGCATTTTTGATATTGTTTTTATAAATGGTAGCCATCTCAGCTATCCTAACATTATATGGAAGGGTGTCTCTGGAATTTTGATCTGTGGTTCCCTAACGATTAGTGATGCCTTTTTCTCCCCTAGAACTCCAATTAGTTGAATGTTGGATCTCCTGCATCTGTCTTTCCTGTCTCCATTTTATTTTCAGCTCATTATTTTTTACTTTATCCTAGGAGAATTTTTTGGCCACATATTTTAATTTACTACTTCTATCTTATGTTATGTAAATTTTGTTCTTTATGCCATCTGTTATTTAATTTTAGTGATAATTTTTTTTCAATTTGCAGGGATTGTAGTAGATTGTCCCCACAACCATCTGTTCCTTTTCTGATGTAAAAGTTCCTGACTTTTGGCTATTAACTCCATTTCTTCAAGAATTAGCTCTTCTGCTCTTTGACTTTATTTTCTTAAAATAATTGGCTCATGCTGGTTGTACATTTAAAGATCTGTATTGAACGGCATGGTTGCTGGACTTCATTTCCTTAGCCCAGTGAAAAATCCCTGGCTTTTCTGACTACAGTAGGTTTTGAACCTTTTGTGGTCAGTTGATGAAGCAGCCAAGATGTACCACATTCATTTCCCAAGTTGCTTGGTTTTCCATTGGGATCTTAAAGTGATCCCATGTTATCTGGGCTTCCCTGTTTTTCTGATGCCAGTGAACATCCTATAGATGCTCCAAATCCATCCATATTCAAGTTTCCACTTATTTGGCAAATGGCAGACTGATCTCTCAGACGGACAGCTGCTCTCACCCAGCCTATCCTGTCCAGCCAGTTTTGTCCATGGCTGCTGTCCCTGAGTCTGCTGTTCAGAAACTTGCTTCTTTTCTGTTTTCCCTCCCATCCCTTCCCTTGTTTCTATCCTGTTAGTTCTTCCTTCCTTTCTTTTTATTTAAAAAATGTTTTTTAATTTAATTTTTATTTTTGTCTGTATTTCTGTCTGTCTGTCTGTCTCTGTCTCTGTCTCTCTCTTGTGTGTGTGGTGTGGTGTGTGTGTGTGTGTGTGTGTGTGTGTGTGTGTGTGTGTGCCTGTGAATGCTGGAGAATAAAGTAACAGACCAATTTGTTTCAATAAACATGGGTGCTAGGAACCCTCTTTGGGTTTTCTGCAAGAGAAGAAGGCTCTGATCAATCTTTCTAGCACCCTCTTTAATTTTTAGAGAAACATCAAGAGGGAGAGAAAAGCCAGATGGAGAGAGTACAGTCCTCTACTGCTCTGTTCCAGCTGTGTAAGGTTACGTGGCTGGACGATTTGGTGTGGGTGAGGCTTGGAGTGACTGCACTTGTTTGGGTTTCCATTCTACAATGGATTTTTTTTTCTCATTTTTGAAATTACGTATGACATTTTGGGAGACTTATAAAAGAGAAACATTTTCATTTGCTAGAGACTCCTAATCTAAACGTTTTTATTTACATAGTACACTTATATTACAGTCACCTCCATGATTTAAATCCTTCCTGCAAAGTCTTTCTTACCACCTGAACCCATAATCTTTGCTTCCTCATGAGCCTTCCAGACTGGTTATAACAGAAGGAAAACTGTTATTGAAATGCAAGCTAGTCATAGCAATTCCTGTCCTTTGTAAGCCCCCAGTGATAAGTGGCAAGATTGATATTTCTGGAAAAGTATTTATATTGGTTCAGTGCTAGAGATCGATAAGAGAGTAGATGGCCCAGAGTCTAACAGCTGGAGAGCATTTGCATGTGTCCAGCAGAGCCAGGGGCCATACCAAAGAGAGCTGAATAGCTTTGCAAGATCACATAGTGCAAATTAATGGTTAGCAAAGAGAACAGAAAAGTAAAACAAAACGTGGTAGAATGCTAGGGCCTGAACTGGCCAGAACTGCTGTAAGGATAAAGAATACACACACACACACACACACACACACACACACACACACACACACCACCACCACCACCACAACCACATACCACACATACAACACACACACACACACACCACATACCACACATACAACACACACACACACCACCACCACCACCACAACCACATACCACACATACAACACACACACACACACACACACCACATACCACACATACAACACTACACACACACACACCCCACCACATACCACACATACAACACACACACACTCTCTCTCACACACACACACACACCACATACCACACATACAACACACACACACACATACACACACACCACCACATACCACACCACACCACACACACACTCACACACACACACACACCACCACATACCACACATACCACACCACACACACACACACACACACACACACACACACCATACTTTTTTAACTGATATTTTTAATTTGCTGTGAAAGTTCTCCCAAAGTCCGAGTACAGTTTTCTGTGTTCATCTTGTCAGTGGGGGGTGTTGCTAGTTTGTGACAGAGCAAAGTCAACAATTACGAGGAAGATAGAAAAAAAAATGAAAACTCCAGGGGTGGCAGAATCTATGATTCAAAAGTGACATTGAAGTAGAAATCTCTGGAATCTCTTGGGAAACTTTAGAAGGGAAAGGAATGTGAGGTTTCCTATGACGTCTGGACTGCACATTTGTTCTTTGAACTGTGGGTTGTCCCTTTGTGCGCATGTTCACTACCGACTCCTCAGGTGAGGTAAGTATTAGTTTATGTGAGTATGCTTCTTTTTACTGTCTACAAATCTAGCACAGATGTATCCAGAACTCACACCTTCAATAAATGGTCTTCAAGTCACTTAATGAATTTGGTTGTCATGGATCTGTTTACACCTCCATCTCTTTATGAAAGGACCCATCCTTTGAAGAACTGTGATTGGGACGGAGTCTTAGGCTGCTCAGTGCCTCATTTGTGTGATTATTAAATCCACCCAAGAGCCAGGAGTCGGGGCATTCATTTTAATGACCGGGGAAAACATAGACACAAATAAGGAGTACACATACTCATAGTAGAAAACGTGACCAAATGAGTCAGATAAAATATGACATTCTAGTGCTTAATAATCATTCACTCTAGATACTGTAAGGTCATTTCATACAGTACTTTCCAAAGGAGAAATATATATAGCGAGTGAGAGTTTTATTCACAAAGATGACTCTGGTGGGAAAGCAGAGTGAAAGGCTGAGCATATGGCTTAGAACTTGGAATCTATAATTAAGCATGCTGGCTTATATCCTGGATCCATCACTTAAAAGCTGTGAAATCCCAAGCAAGTTGTTTCCCCTGTCTCAGCCTCAGTGTCTTATCTACAAAACAGAGAGTAACACTTACCTTACAGGACTATCCTGAAGAACCAAGGATAGACCCCCACGGAGCGTTTAGCTTGGAGCTGGCACTTAGTAAATGTCGGTTGTTATTGCTATAATTGTTCGCATCACTTATTTTGTACCGGATCATTATGGAGAGGCCACCCAGTGTCCTGGGAAGGTGGAAGCTCCATTTTCTCCAAGTTAGCGGGACAAAGTGGCAGATCTGGGTCATGTGGATCTCTGTCTGCCCCAGGCTCAACTCAGAGCTCTTACAATGGACCCAGAGCACTTCCTGTCTTCTCTGGAGTAGGGAAGTTTCATGCTTCACTCTTGAGGGATTTAATTCTAAGATGAAATGTTTAACCTGGTTAGCATATTGTTAAATTGGCCTGGCTCCCTATCTTCCAAAATGCACATTTTTTGGGATTGATGGATTTAGAATTTTTTTCAAGTTTTTTTTTCACCCTGTTTAAGTCATTAAGTCTTTTCATCTCCTCTTCTATGGCTAAACATTGGCAAAATAAAAGCAGCGAGTGTCTCATTTGAATAAAATGAAACAGTCGGGAGTCGTTCTTGGTTTTTTGTTTGTTTTGCTTTTTCGTTTTTTTTTTTTTTTTCAGGTTGCAGCCAGCTGGATATTGGGGTGCCAAATTTGAAATCTGCCCTTTGTAAATGCCTGGACACATGGTGTGGCCTCACACTCAACCAGGTGTTAATGGGATCTGTTAAGGAAGGGAGTGAAGGGAGGCCTCCTGGGGAAGCGGTTTGCAGCTTATGGAGAGGGAAGTTTTCTGGTGACTAGTTAGTACCACCCCTGGGCTTTTCAGACTTCCTGCTCAGCCACAGTTGGCATCAGTGCATTTCTGATTGTTAGTGGCCACCGCATGGCTCTCTTAATTAGGAGAATAGACATCTGCATCATTTTCCAAAGTCACGGACATCTAGATGTGTTCAGAATTTAGCTATCTTAAGTAAAAATACCAAAGCTAATAGAATCTCAGTTGCCAAACCTCGGGGTAAACATCAGAGCAGACAGTAAGGTTTCAAGGCACAGAGAAGCTGGTACTAACGGGGATTCCTTCAAGAACAAGCAGGGTCTTAACGGGCAGAGATTGCAGCTCCTGAGCTTACATCAGAATAACTAGTCACTGCCGTTAATTCCCCTCTCTTTCTCTGTAATGGAAGGATAATGATTCCAGCGGACTCCAGGCTAGCTGTGAGAACTGGACCAGAGACATGAGCTCATTTGATTGTACTTGGATTTTTGGAGGTTGAATAATAATCTAGGAATTTATCCCATAGAAACAAAATATTACATCCATACAACGATACCTACACAAATGCTCATAGTGGGCTCATTTGTAATACTCGAGTGCTAGAAAGAACCCAGCTGTCCTTCAGTCAGCCATGGGTGGATAGTCTGGTGTGGTGCATCAGAGGTTTGCTACATACACACACATACACACACACACACACACACACACACACACACACAGACACAGACACACACACACAGAGATACACACACAGACACAGACACAGACACACACACACACACACACACACACACGCGCGCGCGCGCGCGCGCGCGCGCTCTCGATGGCTTGCAAGTGAATTATGCTAAATTTAAAAGTCAAACTCTGTAATTTTATATAAATGGTTCCTCCAGTACAGCTCTACTCAACCCATTCCTGTTCTTAGGGGAAGGCTTTGAAAAAAATCAAATAAGCAAAAGTAAAAGATAAAATTCAAAAGACTCCACTAATTTCTAATGTGTATTTGGTTCTGAAAAGTTGTCATTTGGATCCCTGAGCCAAGTACTAGCCATTGAGGTTTTCTGTTAAAAGCAGGAAGTTTATCAAGCAATAATATATTTTTTAAATGCAAGAGTCAACTTCATTTTTATTTGTACTTATTTGTGTGTGTGAGTGCGAGTGTGTAAGTGTGTGTGTGTGTGTGTGTGTGTGTGTGTGTGTATGTGTGTGTGTGTGTGTCCTGCTCCATCACTTCAGACAGAAACTGGAACTAGACTGGTGGCCAACAAATCTCAGTTACTGTCCTGTCTTTGCTTCCATAGCCTAGGGATTACAGACAAGTGACTTGTCATGCTAGCTTTCCCTATGAGTACTGAGGATTGGAATGCAAGTCCTTCTACAGAGCCATCTCCCCAGCCCCAGGACTCAGCTTTTAATCTGTGACAATTTGCTTTTCTGTCTTTATTTTGACTCCAAAATGCCACAAAGAAGTGACTAAAAAGCAATTAAAATTAGTGTACATTCTTATAAGAAAGTGCATAAGAATGGGCGGGAGGGAAGGTGGAAGGATTAAGTTTTGTAGCTTGAAGGAATGCACACGGAATCAGGCATTTCTGCTGTGCAGTCCAGCTCGTGACACCCCCCCCCCTTTATTTTACAGTAAAGAAGGGCTGTTGACTTATGGAATGTGATCCTGCAGTGTTAGTTGTGAGGGAGCCCTGTGCTGATCACTAAAAAAAGTGGTTAAGGACTATTAAAGATTCGGATGAGATAATCATTCTTTAATAAGTTCTTCTAAGACTGTAACATTAGCCCACTAGAAAAGAGTCTGACAAGCAACTGTCAGGTTTCTATAAACAGTCACTAGTGTTTATATTAGAATCAGCCAAGCTTGTGTCCAAACCCCATCATCCTGTGAGTGTGAGGACTAAAACGGCACATAGAGTTTTGGCTAACGTACAGATCTTCATCCTGTGGTAATGAGGTTGAGGTTAATACTGATTAATGTGGGTATATCTGGAAACTTAAGCAGATGCTTTGGGCAGGGCTGTCCTGCGATAAAACTCTGGTCCTCAAGGGAAGAGCTGGGTCTATTCTTTGAATGGTATGCAACAAATGGTTCTTCAGGCACGTGCACCCAAGAGCTGTCTCTGGTAAATGCCAATTCTAACAGTCACCTAGTATTTAGGTCCAAGATTCTCTAATGTTAGCAGTGATGAAGTGGGCGGACACAGGAAAGTTACCTCTTGTTTGTCTTTACTGACATGAAAGTCTAAATCAGTAATTTTCAACACGTGGGTTGCAACACTTTTATGGGTTGAATGAACCTTCTTCAGGAGTTGCATATCTGATATAGGGAAATTACAGTTGTGAAGTAGCAAAGAAAATAATGTTATGGTTGGGTGTCATCGCAACATGAGGAACTGTATTAAAGGGTTGCAGCATTAGGAAGGTTGAGAACACTGATCTTCATAGACAGGCCTGACAGCACAGCTGGTTCCAAGTTACCTTTTCCCAGCTACAGCATCTTGTTCCCTAGGCCTTCGAGATGGAAAGAACTTCCTCAGCCAACCCTATATTAGCTTTAAGTTGCCCCGTGGATAGAAAGCTAGAGAGACCCCCTACAGAAGGTTGACCTATATTTGGCTCTCTTTTTGACCTTTTTCATTCTCTTAGAACAAATGAATTCCCATGTTTCCTTGAAACCACGTTTTGCATTTATCCAAGGGCAGTGGATATGAGGTAAGGGAACGCAGAGCATCCTGGGATGTAGGATTTGATCAAGAGCATTTGGTGGGGGGAGTCTCCCCCATGCTCTGCTACATATCTCAACACTCAGAATGAGGACCACAGTGAGGGTGCTCTACACCCTAGGCCACAAGTGTGTGTGGCTGTTGTACCAGTGACGCTTTCTCAATGGCTCCCTTGTTGCTCCTTTGGACTTGCCTGGTATCAGGTGGAGCCACTGCCTTAGATTCCAGCCTCAAGGAGAGTCTTTATCTATCCAGCTGGCTAATGTCACTCCTAGATACAATCAAACCGGAGAAGATACAGTGTTCCTGTATGTCTCCTACACCAACTTTTCCAGTAACTTTGTTTCTCATATGACACTATGAATGCATCTGTAAAATGGTTAGAACAGATAAACAAAGAGTGACTGATAAGTGCAGCTCAGCTTTCAATGGCAGTGCCATTGAGTCCCAAATTTAATAAAAATCAATTCTTAGAGGAAAAATGGCCAAATCTGGGGAAGGAAATTAATCTGGCTAAAAAGTAAAAAGGGAAGGCACACACATATTAGTGTGGTAGTTAAATTTCAAGAACTGTATATAGATGGACACCACAACCACTCATATTGGGGAGCATATTGGATGGGCTACTGTCTCCTTAGGACTATTTAGATGACAGACTTCGTAAGAGAAAATTCACAGTAGAAGGAGGAGCCAAGTCTTATGCTTTCAGTCAGCTGTGCATTCTTATACATGGAAGAGGAAGGTGAATCTCAGCACAGCAGAAAGCTTGACCACTTAGGTTTGTCCCTTGGATGGGTGCCTGTGTTTTCTACATTACCGTGGTATTTCACTTTGAAACAATTTGGTGTGAACCATATGATATTTGTGTACAGAGCGGGATTTTAACGCTCACTTAAAGTTTAGTAGATTAGCAGCTTAGCAGTCAACAATCCCACAGTGTTCGGTTCACAATCAGGAAATGGACAAGAAAGAATCTCAGATACCCTTATTAGAATCTAACCAAGCATGTATCTTGAAAACCAATTTCGCTCCTGAAAACTTATGGCCAGTGTTTTGTTTTCCAGTTAATAAGGCCAGCATTGCTTTAGGAATGTCCCTCTGATTGAGCCTCACACTAGAGGAAGGTGGGAGTCTTTCTCACTTCCCAAAGGCAGTATGGGAACAAGACCCCTCTGAGCAAACACTGGACTCCTGGGATTTGCTGGATTGGGGAGGTGGCCCAGCAGAGCTTTTAAAATGGGTGATAGGTTCAAAGCAGTGGCGGTAGCTAAGCCAGGTGCCCAACATAAGGGACAGAAACAACAAGTCCCTGCTGAGCACCATAGATAGAGTTTAATGAAAATGGCATCACCCAGGGAGGAAAGAGAATATAAGAAAAAAGTGAAATAAAATATCAGAAATCACTAATGAGTCACTTGAGAGTTCTCAAAACTACTTGGTACAGGTTTTGTTGAATATGAGGGTCAAACCTGCAAACAGAGTGGGAAGTTGGATAGTAAAATGCTTAATTAGCATAAAAATGTAGAGAATCTTCCAAAGGGTGTGTCTTAGGGTTTTACTGTTGTGAACAGATACCATAACCAATGTAAGTTTTATAAAAGACAACATTTAATTGTGGCTGGCTTACAGGTTCAGAGGTTCAGTCCACTGTCATCAAGGCAGGAGCATGGCAGTGTCCAGGCAGGCCTGGTGCAGGAGGAGCTGAGTTCTACATCTTCATCTGAAGGCTGCTATCAGAAAACTGACTTCTGGGGATCTAGGATGAGGGTCTTAAAGCCCACACCCACAGTGACACACCTACTCCAACAAGGCCCACACCTCCTTAATAATGCCACTCCCTGGGCTGAGCATATACAAACTATCACAGGGTGGGACCAATTTTATCCTTTAATCAACCTCAAACAGTTGTCCTGAATCCTTAGGGGTATTAAGGGGCACCTGGTAGACACAGGTTGCCACAGAAGTATCAACCTAATATGACCAGTAAAGGATGTGGCTGTAAACCCAGGTTTCTTGGGAATGGCTTCAAACTTGGCCTGGGAAACGCATGCTAGTTTAAAGTAGTGAGTTCACCTGGGAGGCAAGATAGAGCGGAAAGTGTGAACATTTGAACCACCTGGAGAATATTGCCACAGCACTATTTCCTCAGGGCCCACTCTCGACTTACTGAATCAGAACTTTCGGTAATGGGATTGAGAATTAGTGTGGGGCCCCAGATAGTTCTAATATACCCACTGTGTCCCCTTCCTTACCTCGGTGGAGGACTAGTTTATTTATAATGCACTGATATTCAAGGGGAAAGGTTATAAGAACAGGGCAAGGGAGAGAATGGTTAAAAAATAGGAAAAAGTAAAATCATGTCAACAAAGGGAGAAAGTTTACATGTTATTATAAACAACCTCCAAAAGGTCTCATACGTATGCCAGAAATATCTTTGATTTTCTTCTTCCTTTTTTTGGATGAAGTATCTTGGTTGAATTTGTCTATTTTTAGATTCTTTCTCATTAGCCCTGAAATCAAAGTAGGTAGTGTTTTCTCATACCTACAAAGAAACAAACTGACATGGAGGGCTAAGAAATGTTAATGCTTATACAGCCTGTAAGAGGTAGAATTAAGAAAAAATGCATATCTGCCTGCTTTTATGATTGTAAAAATATAATGGACAGTCTTGGGAAAATATGAAAAAAAAAACCAATTACTAGATTTAAAACAATGCTCAGACCCTATCCACAGAAGTGTCTCTCCACAATTGGGAGCAAAGTGACAGGTGAAGAAGTTGTAAAGAAGAAATAGAATATTTGTCTATGTTAGTGGCACATGGGAAGGGCAAGAGGAGCTTTGAGAGAAAACCAACCAACCAAACAGACAAAGCAGGGCCCTTATCCTTTAGAAACAAGCAACAGAACTGTGAATTACAAAGTCTAGCATTAGCAAATACACAGACTTAGCCCAACTTCTGAGGGTCACTGTTTCCTCAACAAAGTCGACCGTAAGAAGCCCGGATCCCAGGAGAGGAAAAGATCTCCCAGACACCTACAGTAGTGAGTTGCCAATCTGGGTGGCACACTGACACAGTCCAGGCTCCTCCCGTGTCAGCTTCCTTCTGCTTTCCCTCCTGCCATGTTGTCTCATGAAACTGATATTATGCCTTTCTAGTTAAGGGCCCTCCTTGGAAAGTAATTTCTGCCATAGTTAATGTGATAGATGCTGGAGACAAGACAGCCTTTTACATGAAACTAAATCGTTTCCACGTCTCTGCAGCGGTCTCTTGCTTTCTAGCTGCGATCTGGAGTCCCTGTTTGGTTAGGATCTGTGGTCCTTTTTGCCCAAGGTAAACCCTAGTTGTGAGGAATCCCTTGGTGGGAAACTATTCAGAGTAGCCATCAGTTTTTGGTCCGCTCTTTCTTCTCCTCAGCCATCTTTCTAAAGATCTTCTTTTTTCTTGTTCTGGGACATAGACCATGAAATTTCTGTCATCTTAGGCCTTTATCCCTCAAGGCATAGCTTTTCTGAGCTGGACCAGCCTGTAGCAGAAGAATCTGCTAAACTTCTGGATGCTGAGCCCTTTGCTCAGCCGGTCACTGTCCACATGCCATCTACTTGACCTAACACCACATATGCAGCCACAGGGCCAGAGGAGATACTCCAGCCAAAATGCCCTAAAGAAAGAGCCCACACATGGTCGAGACAGCGTGAATAATTCTTGGTTGATTGATTTATCCTCTACATCGCTAGGTGAATGTTTCATTCTAGAAGCTACAATTTCCACCATCTAACACCCATGTCTCATATTGGTTCATCTTGGGATGGTCAAGGCAGACATATTGTTGCTTCCCCAGTAAAAGGGGACAGTATCTAGGAGAGAGAGCAAAGCAGGAATAACCTGTTAAAGAACAAGCATGGGGAAAATTGCAAAGCACTTCACATCTCACAAACTTTTGTGTATGTATGAATATTTTAAATGATTATACATATTTTTAGTCCTACACTAAACATTTACTGAGAAAACAGACCTTCTGGACTTTAATTCCTGATAAACAAAACAGGTATTTATTTAAAATTGGGCCAAACCAAACAACAACAACAAACAACAACAAAAAACTAACAAAAAAAACCTGAATTGTGTTTTGTTTGGTTTTGTTACTTTGTCTACTGTGTCTATCTTAGGAATTAACCTTTGGGCAAAGAGTCAAAAAATAAATAATTTAGGTTATTTAGGCCATATGTTCTTTTGTTACAATTAGTCAGCTCTGCTATTGTAACCTGAAAACATGGGGATTATGTAAATTAATGATCATGGTGATATTCAAATAAAACTTTATCTATAAAAACAAACAGTGGGTCAGATTCAATCTATGGGCTACAATTTGCTTTCCTCTGGTATCAAGTATTTACAGTCTAATCTATGAATGGGCAAACAAATTCCTGAACAAAAAATATTTGCTTATGATTGATATTGGAAAGTATAGAACACAATATATACTGGGTATTGTGCTAAAGCTAACACGCATTGAATAATTGATTAATGGCCATGTCCTCATTTATGTCTTGAGATGCTAGACAGAAAACTTAAGAAACTTACTCAAGAACATAGAAAAAAAATTAATAGGGTCCTGAAGTCTGTTTTTCTGACAGTTGTGATGTGCTGCGATAGTTGGCTACAAGGCCCTAACACTCTTAGTGATGTTTGTGGATGTCACTTACAAAATCTAGTGCTCAGAACTCCTGACATCCTCTTCCGACGTTCCTCAGTCCTGCTATCTGCAACAGTGTCTGGACAGGTCTCTGCACCACATCACATCTGCTAAAAAGTATAATGATTTTACTACCCGGTAAAGTTGTTGTGCAGAGTGTGTGAAATCCTGGACCAGTATATGATATCTATTGTCACTCCAAAACAAAAGATGAGTCCTGGCCAAAAACCAACCAACCAAACAAAAACAAAGCAAAACAAAACAAAACAACCAAACTGGTGCCTTAAGCATAGGCTGGCTGACAAGACTCATGGAGGACCAGAAAGGAGAAAAGAAGGAAAGAAAATGTGTAGAAGAATATAAATGAATGGCATAAGCATTGTAGAGATAGGGTCTTGCGTGCACAGTTGTATGAGTTCATATGTGTTCATATGTAAAGGTGCATGTACATGTTTAAGTATACATATAGAGGCCAGGGTCAGAATTGTGTTGTTCATTTGGATCCATCCACATTGGGTTTTTTGTTTGTTTGTTTGTTTGCTTTTTTTTCCATTTTTTAATTTATTTTTTAAACTTATTTTCCTTGGATATTTTATATATTGACATTTCAAATGTTATTTCTTTTCCTCCCTCTCCCATACCCCTTCCCCCTCTCTCCCTGCTTCTGTGAGGATGCTCCCACTCCCACACACCCACCACTCCAACCTACATTATCCTACATTGAGGAAATGAGCCTTCACAGACCAAGGGCTTTTCCTCCTATTGATGCTAGAAAATGCCACCATCTGCTACATATGTGGCTGGAGTCATGGGTTTCTCCGTGTGTACTCATTGGTTGGTGGTTTAGTCTCTGGGAGCTTTGGTGGGGTCTAGTTGGTGTTGCAAACCCCTTCAGCTCCTTCAGTCCTTTCTCTAACTCCTCCACTGGGGTCCCCTTGTTCAGTCAGTTGGTAGCTGCAACCGTCCTCATCAGTAAGTCTCTGGCAGAGCCTCTCAGGGAACATCCATATCTGGCTTCTGTCAGCAAGCACTTATTGGCATCAGCAATAGTGACTGGGTTTGGTGTCTGCGTATGGAATGGATCCCCAGGTGGGGCAGTCTTTGGATGACCTTTCCTTCAGTCTCTCCTCTGTTCATTGTCCCTGTATTTCCTCCTGTGAGTATTTTGTTCTCTCTTCTAAGAAGGAATAAAGCATCCACATTTTGGTCTTCCTTCTTCTTGAGCTTCATATGATCTGTGAATTCTTTCTTAGGTATTCCAAGCTTTTGTGCTAATATCCACTTATCAGTGAATGCATACCATGTGTGTTCTTTTGCAATTGGATTACCTCACTCAGGATGATATTTTCCAGTTCCATCCATTTGCCTATGAATTTCATGAAGTCATTGTTTTTAATAGCTGAGTAGTATTCCATTGTGTAGATGTACCACATTTTCTGTATCCATTCCTCTGTTGAAGGACATCTGAGTTCTTTCCAGCTTCTGGCTATTATAAATAAGGCTGCTATGAACATAGTGGAACATGTGTCCTTGTTATATGTTGGAGCATCTTTTGGGTATATGCCCAGGAGTGGTTTACTCGTGTCCTCAGGTACAACTAAGTACAATTTTCTGAGGAACTGCCAGGCTGACTTCCAGGGTGGTTGTACCAGCTTGCAATCCCACCAACAGTGGAGGAGTGTTCCTCTTTCTCTACATCCTTGCCAGCATCTATTGTCACCTGAGTTTTTGATCTTAGCCATTCTAACTGTGTGAGGTGGTATCTCAGGGTTGTTTTGATTTGCATTTCCCTGATGACTAAGGATGTTGAACATTTCTTTAGGTGTTTATCAGTCATTTGATATTCCTCATTTGAGAATTCTTTGTTTAGCTCTGTACCCCATTTTTAATAGGATTATTTGATTCTCTGGAGTCTAACTTAAGTTCTTTGTATGTATTAGATATTAGCCCTTTATCAGATGTAGGATTGGTAAAAATCTTTTTCTAATCTGTTGGTTGCTGTTTTGTCTTATTGACAGTGTCCTTTGCCTTGCAGAAGCTTTGCAATTTCATGAGGTCCCATTTGTCAATTCTTGATCTTAGAGCATGAGCCATTGGTAATCTGCTCAGGAAAATTTCCCTTGTGCCTATGTGTTCAAGGCTCTTCCCCACTTTTTCTTCTATTAGTTTCTGTGTATCTGGTTTTATGTGGAGGTCTGTGATCCACTTGAACTTGAGCTTTGTACAAGGAGATAAGAATGGGTAATGCTGATCTCCAGTTGAAATAGCACCATTTGTTGAAAATGCTGTCTTTTTAACATTGGGTAGTTTTAGCTCTTTTGTCAAAGATCAAGTGACCATATGTATGTGGGTTCATTTCTGGGACGTTATTCTATTCCATTGATCTACCTGCCTGTCTCTGAACCAATATCATGTAGTTTTTATCACAATTGCTCTGTAATACAGCTGGAGGTCAGGGATGGTGATTTCCCCCCAGAAGTTCTTTTATTGTTGAGAATAGTTTTCGATATCCTGGGTTTTTTGCTTTTCCAAATGAATTTGCAAATTGCTCTTTCTAACTCTATGAAGAATTGAGTTGGAGTTTTGATGGGGATTGCATTGAATCTGTAGATTGCTTTCAGCAAGATGACCATTTTTACAATATTAATTCTGCCTATCCATGAGCATGGGAGATCTTTTCATCTTCTGAGATCTTCTTCGATTCTTTCTTCAGAGACTTGAAGTTGTGGTCATACAAATCTTTCACTTTCTTGGTTAGAGTCATATCAAGGTATTTTATACTATTTGTGGCTATTGTGAAGGGTGTCATTTCCCTAATTTCTTTCTCAGTCTGTTTATCCTTTGAGAAGAGGAAGGCTACTGATTTGTTTAAGCTAATTTTATATTCAGCCACTTTGCTGAAGTTGTTTATCAGCTGTAAGAGTTCTCTGGTGGAATTTTTGAAGTCACTTAAGTATACTATTATTTATTGTTTTAGTTAGGGTCTTATTGCTGTGAACAGACACCATGACCAATGTAAGTTTTATAAGGAACAACATTTAATTGGGGCTGGCTTATAGGTTCAGAGGTTCAGTCCATTATCATCATGGCAGGAGCATGGCAGCATCCAGGCAGGCATGTTGCAGGAGGATCTGAGTTCCACATCTTCACCCAAAAGAAACCAGGGGCAGACTGAGCATCTTCAGGCAGCTAGGAGGCAGGTTTCCAAGCCCACCCCACAATGACACACTTCCTTTTCTTTTCTTTTCTTTTTTTCTTTCTTTTTTCTTTTTTTGGAGCTGGGGACCGAACCCAGGGCCTTGCGCTTCCTAGGCAAGCGCTCTACCACTGAGCTAAATCCCCAACCCCGACACACTTCCTCCAACAAGGCCACACCTTCTGATAGTGCTGCTCCCTGGACCAAGCATATGCAAACCGTCACACTATCGTATCTGCAAAGAGTGACATTTTGACTTCTTCCTTTTCTTTCTCTTTCTTTTCTTTTCTTTTCTTTTCTTTTCTTTTCTTTTCTTTTCTTTTCTTTTCTTTTCTTTTCTTTTCTTTTCTTTTCTTCAGAGCTGGGGACCAAACCCAGGACCTTGCGCTTTCTAGGCAAGCACTCTACCACTGAGTTAAATCCCCAACCCCTACTTCTTCCTTTTCAATTTGTATCCCTTTGACCTCTTTTTTGTTGTTTAATTGCTTTTTCTGGGACTCCAAGTATTTATTATGTTTAATAGTTAGGGAAAGAATGGGCAGCCTTGTCTGGTTCCTGATTTTAGTGGAATTGCTTCAAGTTTCCCTTTATTTAGTTTGATGTTGGCTACTGGTTTGCTGTATATTGCTTTTACTATGTTTAGGTATGGGCCTTGAATTTCTGATCTTTCCAAGACTTTTATCATGTAGGGGTGTTGAATGTTGTCAAATGCTTTCTAAGCATCTTAAGAAATGATCATGCTTTTTTTTCTTTGAGTTTGTTTATAGAATGGATTATATTGATGGATTTCCATATACTGAACCATCCTTGCATTCCTGGAATAAAACCTTCTTGATCATGGTGAATAATCATTTTGATGTGTTCTTGGATTTGGTTTGCAAGAATTTTATTGACTATTTTTGTATCGATATTCATGGGGGAAATTGGTCTGAAGTCCTCTTTCCTTTTAGGGTCTTTGTGTGGTTTAGGTATAAGTGTAATTGTTCAAAGCTTCAAAGAACAAATTGGGTAGTGTTCCTTCTGTTTCTGTTTTGTGGAAGGGTTTGAAGAGTATTGGTGTTAGGTCTTCTTTGAAGGTCTGATGGAATTCTAAACTCATCTGGTCCTGGGATTTTTTTGGTTGGCAGACTTTTAATGACTGCTTCTATTTCTTTAGGAGTTATAGGACTGTTTAGATGGATTATTTGACCCTGATTTAACTTTGTTATCTGGTATCTGTCTAGAAATTTGTCCATTTCGTCCAGATTTTCCAGTTTTGTTGAGCTTTTGTAGAAGGATCTGATAATTTTTTTTATTTCCCCAGTTTCTGTTATTATGTCTCCCTTTTCATTTCTGATTTTGTTAATTCGGATACACTCTCTGTGACTTCTGGTTAGTTTGTCTAGAGGTTTATCTATCTTGTCCATTTTCTCAAAGAACGAGTTCCTGGTTTTGTTGATTTTTTGTATAGTTCTTTTTGTTTCTACATGGTTGACTTTAGCTCCGAGTTTGATTATTTCCTGCTGTCCACCCCTCTTGGGTGAATTTACTTCTTTTTGTTCTAGAGCTTTCAGGTGTGCTGTCAAGCTGTTAGTGTATGCTCTCTCTAGTTTCTTTTTTTGAGGCCATCAGAGCTATGAGTTTTCCTCTTAGCACTGCTTTCATTCTATCCCGTAAGTTTGGGTATGTTGTGTCTTCATGTTCATCAAATTCTAATAAGTCTTTTATTTCTTTATTTCTTCCTTGACCAAGTTGTCATTGAGTAGAGCATTGTTCAGCTTCCATGTGTATGTGGGCTTTCTGTCATTATTGTTGTTATTGAAGACCAGCCTTAGTCCATGGTGATCTGCTGGAATGCATGGGGTTATTTCAATCTTCTTGTATCTATTAAGGCCTGCTTTGTGACCAATTATACGGTCAGTTTTGGAGAAGGTACAGTGAGGTGCTGAGAAGGTATAATCTTTTTTTTTTGATGAAATGCTCTATAGATGTCTGTTAAATCCATTTGGTTCATAACTTCTATTAGTCACTCTGTCTTTATTTTCTATTTCCATGATCTGTCCATTGATGAGAGAGAGGGATTTAAGTCTCCCACTATTATTGTGTATACTTTGAGCTTTTTTCTTTCATGAATGTGGGTGACCTTGCATTTGGAGCATAGATGTTCAGAATTGAGAGTTCATCTTGATAGAGTTTTCCTTCGATGTGTATGAAGCGTCCTACCTTATCTTTTTTGATAACTTTTGGCTGAGAGTCGATTTTGTTTGATAGTAAAATGGCTACTCTAGCTTGTTTCTTCGGACCATTCGCTTGGAAAAATTTTTCCCAGCCTTTTCCCCTTAGGTAGTTGTCTGTCTTTGTCACTGATATGCATTTCCAGTATGCAGCAAAATGCTGGGTCCTGTTTATGTATCCTGTCTGTTAGCCTACATCTTTTTTGGGGGGAATTGAGTCCATTAATGTTCAGTGATAGTAAGGAATAGTGATTGTTTCCTGTTGTTTTGTTGTTAGAGGTGGAATTATATTTGTGTGGCTATCTTGTGTTTGTTGCAAGAAGATTACTTTCTTGCTTTTTTTTAGGGTGTAATTTTCCTCCTTGTGTTGGAGTTTTCTGTTATTATCCTTTGTAGGGCTGGATTTGTGGGAAGATAGTGTATAAATGTGATTTTGTCATGGAATATCTTGGTTTCTGCATCTATGGTAATTGACAGTTTTGCTGGATATAGTAGCCTTGACTGGCATTTGTGTTGTCTTAGGGTCTGTATGATATCTGTCCAGGATCTTCTAGCTTTCATAATCTCTCTTGAGAAGTCTTGTGTAAGTCTGATAGGTCTGCCTTTATATGTTACTTGACCTTTTCCCCATTACTGCTTTTAATATTTTTTTTTGTTGTTGTTGTTGTTTTGTGTATGTGGTATTTTGACTATTATGTGACAGGAGGAATTTCTTTTTTGGTCCAAATTGATTGGAGTTCTGTAGGCTTCTTGTAAGTTCATGGGCATCTCTTTAGGTTAGGGAAGTTTTTGTCTGCAATTTTGTTGAAGATATTTACTGGTCCTTTAAGTTTGGAATCTTCCTTCTCTTCTATACCTATTATTCTTAGGTTTGGTCTTCTCATTGTGTCCTGGATTTCTTGGATGTTTAGGATTAGGAGCTTTCTGCTTTTTGCATTTTCTTTGACTATTGTGTCAATATTTTCTATAATATCTTCTGTCCCTGAGACTCTTTCTTCAATATTTTGTATTCTATTTGTGATGCTTGTGTCTATAACTCCAGATCTCTTTCCTAGGTTTTCTATCTCCAGGGTTGTCTCCCTTTGTTATTTCTTTATTGTTTCTAGTTCCAATTTTAGATCCTGAATGTTTTTTTCCATTACTTCACCTGTTTGGTTGTGTTTTCCTATAATTCTTTAAGGGATTTTTATGTTTCTTCTTGTTTACTCGTGTTCTTCTATATTTCTTTAAGGGAGTTATTTACGTCCCTTTTAAAGTCCTCTAACATCATTATGAGATATGATTTTTAAACCCAAATCTTGCTTTCTTGTGTGTTGGGATATCCATTATTTGCCCTGGGGTGGGGAGGGTCTGGGCTCTGATGATGTCAAGTAGTCTTGGTTTCTGTTGCTTGAATTCTTGTGTTTGCTTCTCGCCATCAGGTTGTCTCTGGTGTTAGTTTATCTTGCTCTCTTTGACTGGAATTTGTCCCTGCTGTGGGCCTGGGAGCCTGGGAGCCTGTGATCTTCAAACTGAGAGATCCTGGCAGACCAACTCTCTGTGGGCTGGTCTGAGGGCTGTGGGACAGCCCTAGCTTTGGGCGAAGATGGAGACCAGAAGGATCCTGTCCTAGGCTGCCCTGTGGCTCCCAAGCCCTGTGTGCTCCCAGCATGTCTCTTCTTGGACAGTCAATGGAGAGAAAGTGAGATCCCACCTCTGGAGGGAGAGTGGTCCTGGCAGATCAGATCTCTGAGAGCAGGATTTTTGTGGGACAGCCCCAGCTCTTGGTGCAGATGGAGACTGGAAGTTCACATTGTTTTTTGAGACAAGGTCTCTCACTGACCTGGAGCCTTCCAGGTAGACTATATTGGTTGGCCAGGGGGCCCCAGGGATTCTCCTGTCTCTGCCTTACCACTTCTGGGATTACAAATATGTGTAGTTATTTCTAGCTTTTTACATGTGTCCTAAAGATTGAACTGAGGTCCCCCTGCTTGTATAGCAAGCCCACCACCAGCTGAACCAACTTTTCAGCCTCAGAGCAGGGCTTTTAATGGATTATACAAATATGGACCATGTGGAATGATATTCCACGTGATATCGTATCTATTTTTCCTTCTGTCTATTTTGGAGACATGGCATGTATCTTCCAGCTTTCTCTTTGGTATTGAAATAATAATCATTCAAACTCCACCCAAAGCCAGTGAAGGGAAACCAGTCCTGACTTACTACTTCCAAGTGCCGTGTAAGAAGGCCACCTCTGCCCCAGCTCTTCCTGGCTACCCTCTTCCTCTCTCGCTCTGGGATGCTCAGACTTCACTCCTCAAACCTCTTATAAATGCTTCTTTAGGCTTCTGTGAACACCTAGGATACTTTGCAGCAGAGTGTGGGAATAACCAGGCACTCCTGTCATTCTGCACATCCATACAGTACAAGACAGTGTGTCTAATACACCATAAACCCTTCAGAGAGAATTTCAGTGTAAAAAGGTTGCCGACATTGCTATGCCTATCACACACCCATTCACCATGTCTATCCCATTCAGTGTCTCTGTACTGAAACCCTAACAAAATGCTGTAATGAAGGCAAAGACAGCCCCAGTCAGCATGGTGAGGGTAGAAAAGCACTATGTTGCATATTACTGTCCCTTCTTTACCTGTCACGGTGCCAGAACACACAGTGGGGCTCTGTCAATGTTTCTTAATCAGATTCACTGAGGAACTTTGTAAAGGTCGGCATTGGTCACAATGATGCATGTCCTGCTAATATTAAAGAGAACACTGCAATTGTGTGTGGGGTATTCTGCTGGTTTATGATTTCCCTAAAGGTAGTGGTCTAGTGTCTTAGCTAGGGTTATATTTCTGTGAAGAAATGCCATGAACAATGTAACTTTTATAAAGGAAAGCATTTAATTGGGGATGGTTTACAGTTCAAAGGTTTTGTCCATTGTCATGGTGGTGGGGGAGCAGGGAGGGTACTCAGGCAGACATGGTGTTGGAGTTCTACATTCAGATTAGTATACACCCAGACCTTACCATCCCTTACCAGGTTGGTATCCTACACCAACACAAATTTCCATTTTTGACCTGGACTTCAAAACTGGTGGTTTTAAAACTGACACTGTTTTAGCCCCACTGGGCACTGGGCATGTCCTTTCACAGTCAAGATTAGGCGTGACCTGGTTTGTGTCTTGTTCTCATGTCCTTCTGTCTTTGAAAATATTTGCCAACAAGACCTTTTTAATGACAATATAATGTAGCATAGAATGCAGTGGGTATATATGATGATTTACTTAATTGTTGCACAGTAGTTTGCTATTATAAAGTGTTGATCTGAGCATTCATAGTTAATCATTCATCTACCATTCATGCTGAAGTCTTGAGGTTTACTCATCTACGAGATGACTGGCTCGGAATGTGTAACTGTTTCTATGGCTCTTGTTCCTCTGGCCAAATAGCCATCCAGAAAGCTTGTGCAGCCCTGTTTCCTCAGCACGAATCAGAAATGTGCTTGCTTCATCAAATCTTCCTCAACATTAAAGAATATCTCTTATCTTGGGGCCAGCAAAAAGCTCAGCAGGCAAAAGCATTTGCTTCCAGACCAAGTTAGAGGCCCAAGGCCCACATGGTGAAAAAAGAAAGCCAACTCCCATGAATTGTCCTCTGACTCCCAGCCGTACACAGTGGCAGATGTAGTCCCCACTCTCCCCAATAAATATATACAGTTAAAACTTTATTCCCTTAATCTAATAAATGATCGATAAATTGCCATTATTATTTTCCGTCATGTTCCTTTGATTCCAAGCAAGTTGAAGAGTTTTTTCAGAAGCCAGTTTAGCAGCCATCACTTCTGGCAACGGCAGGTTCTACAGCTCTTAATATGTGTGAGCTTTCTGCATACAATTTCCTTTAAGCCCGATGCCCCTGCTGCTTAGCAGAAGGCCATGATGGATTATGCAGCCCAAGCACTGCCATATGTTTGCTGCTTATTATTAAGCCCAACTACTGAGCAAAGAAAGACATAATTAGCCTTTTTGGGAATTATTTTAAGCCTTCAGCAGTAAAAAAGCCCGAAGTTGATTTATTTCCCAGAATCTATTTGTATTTGATGCCTTTTAGAATCTAGTCAGACTAAATGACCAGGCTTGCTTTCACCTTTTGAAGACAGAGTTTCCTGAGTTCTAGGAGACAGCCCAAAATAATCGCCCATGTACATCTCTCTAAGATAGCAACTGAAGACAAAGGATCGGATCGTTTGGAAGGAGACGAAGCCACCAGAGACAACAGGAGTTGAATTCATCTCAAGTTAGCAGTGGTGGAAATAAAGGGACTGATTTCTGGCTTAAGAAGGCCGTGAGCTCTGCCAAGGGCGGAACTTAGCCCCTGCGGTTGATATGGGTATGTGTCCTTTCATGGAAACGACTTCATCGAGAAAACTCTTTCTGCCTGTAATTATCCCAGGCAAGGCTTGAATCTGTACTTTCAAAACAGAACACGTTGTCTGGTTCTAAAGCGATCTTACGCATTATTGTGCTTCCAGAAGCTTTGTTGTTTTATAATGACAAGAACGGATTCCTGCCCCAGAGCCCTCAGAAACAGATTGTAATTCCCATTCTTAGCTTTCCACCTAAATAGTTGTCTGGCTGATTTTGTTCATTTGTGCTCTTACTCATTGATGGCACATTTGGAAATAAAATCCTGAGGTTGTCACAGGTCTGCACGTATTTACATAGTTCTCAAATGCCAAGATGATAAACACTGTGCAGATGTTCCCCAGGACAGTAACCCAGCCTGCCTTTGGCAGTTTCACACACAAGTGACTAAACACATCAGCTCTGGAAATAGATACAGCAGCTCACTGACTCTCCCTCCTTTGCAAACATCAGGGGCTGAGATTAATTAAAGCCAGGAGCTGGTTACTTTGAAAGATAGCATAATGTAAACTGTTCCAAAATGATCCCCTTTCTAGCAAATGAAGCCCATTGGGGGAAGCCAGGGAGGTAAACTAGCAAAAGAGCCCCATGGAATTCCCTTGGCCAGAGTTCTGCTTATTTTTATTGCATACTCAGGCAAATATTGGCTGGTCAGAAGTCATATGTGCTGAATGAATAACTGAGTGCTTATATAAGAGAATGAGGGATTGGAATTCTTGTGTTGACTAAGTTAGTGATGCAAATTGTGGTTAGCAATCCTGGTTCTGAGGCATGGGGTCCCCATTAGCCCCCTGTTAAGTGTCCTCCTTGCCTTATTATGCATTCTGTAGGTCAGCTCGATGGAGCAGCTGTTTGTTTCCACCACCAACATAAAATGACTATGGCTTAGAAAGTGGTGGAAGAAGCTGGATTCAAGCCTAAGTCTTCTGTTCTTAGCTTACACCCAACACTGGAAGTTACTCAGCAATGGTCAAATCCAGTTGGAGGGTCTTTTCTTTCTGTGGTCTTAATTGGCCATAGGATATTCAATTTTGAAGGACCTTAAGCTACCACTTGACAGTTGGGCCCTGTCCCCTGTCCATGGTCATTTCACCGACAGGTGGACGGGAGACACAAGCTGCAAGGGAGCTAGTGAATGCCAGCTAAGTCTCACCCAGCACTTTACTGACATTACAGAGATGTAATCAAAACGGGAATCAAACGAGCTGAAATAATGAATTTGGATCACTGCAGAGTTTCTAAAAATCACTTAAACGGGCACCATGGAGGAATCAGCTGTGTGTCTATAACTCCCACAGTAGACATAGACATTAAGAGGACAGATGTGTGAGAAGCACTATCACTCAAAGCTATGGCAAGAACATGATGTGCTTATTAATTGTGTAGTGCTTTCAGAATATTTGAATATACCATTAAAAACATTAGTATGTGTGCTGGGAGCAGGCTCCTGACAGCAGAGAAACTGACGATATGGTTCTGGTTAAAGCTTGAAGCAGGAGTCATGAGTGAGGTTAAACATGAACTGTCAATCTCTGATGCCCGCAGACTTGCTTCTCTGAACCATTTAAGTGAGTAACTCTTGCCCTCCATTCCTTCCCACCCTGCCTCCCTTCACTACCGCTTTGAGAGCCCTTGGTAGTGCTTTGTGGGCTCAATGCACTGCTGTGCAGCAAACTACTTCCCTCTGGTCCTGTCCCTTGCAGCATCTCCTCTATATTTCTACAAAACTTAGCACAACTTCCTGACCCTCCCACTGAAGAGCTTTGCTGGCTCCTCAGAGAGTAATGCTGCTTCGCGCTGCCCCTCCAATCCTACCTCCTCATCTCCTTCTTCTCTTGTGTTTCTCCTTTAATTCCCTAAACACTGGACATGACCATGCATGGAATTCTGTAGTTCTTCTAAGGTTATAAATTATATGAGAGGATTAGACAGAATTTCCAAGCTTTACTCAAATCCAAGGTTCTGTGATATCCATGAAACCCATAGTTCACAGCCACAAGACTCACCAAGCTCTAAAGATTCATGAACTTATGGAATAGGTAACCAGAAGGAAAATTATGAAGGAAATTCTCAAATAACCCATAAAAACATAGTGAATTCCCCACACTCTAAGCTGAGTCACATGTCTGTGATGATGACCATTGTCTATGTCCTCATGTCCACCACAGTGAGCAACAAGGCAAGGAATGCAAGGAGCATTTCAGAGGAAACAATGTAGCAACCACAGTCCTTATTAATTATGCCCCATAGAAAGTTTCGCTACATAGGGTTGCCAGGTTAAATATAGAGTGGATTTTAGTTTACTCTCCCTGGAAACTTCCTCTATATCTACCCCACTTTTTTTTGGCCACAAGAGTAAAAATGCATGCAATTCCCATTCTAATATACTGGTTATAAAACATGTATAATATATTGCATATTAATATATTTTATAATTATACAAATATGTAACTAATGTATCAATATGATATGTAATATATATATATATAAATAGCCAGGACTTCCAGATAAAAATATAACCTTTGGTTATGACTGCTAACTTGGAGTTTCTGGAAGCTGCACTCCTTACCACAGGATAATGAGGTCCCAGAAACAAAGAGAAGAAGAAATAGCAATGAACAAAGGGGACAGAGACCACAGTAGCTTCAGGTCCCCAGTTTCTGAGAACCTGGTTCCTGTAGCCTTGGCATAAATGCAGTATATCCCCCCGGCAGGTGCTGGAATTGGTATGACCTTCTTTTTCAGTCCATTAAGTTAACTTGAACTGGGTTGTCATGCATAGAAGACTCTGGTCCCAGGGTTTACCATTTCTTTAAGAAACATGCAGAATCAGATGGGTATTCAGAGCAGAGGGTTATGACCCTATGGGCACAGTTTACTCATTTGCCCACTAAGCATTCATTTTGGCAAATTAGAGCCTTGCCTCCTGTCTCTCTGGTCTTAGATTGTCTTTTCAGTAGTTTTCAAGATCATAAAGTCGAAGGCCTCATTTTACTATGACAAATTGTCAACAAGAGGAAGTTAAACAACTCATTTTAAATCATATGGTATAAACCCTGGCTTTGAATCAATTGTTATGTATTGAGGTTAGGGAAATTAATTTAATGCAAGTATAAGATAATAAAAACGAGAGAGAACATTTTATGTCTAAAAAGTCTAATCTAGTCAATAGGGAAATGTAAATGCTCGTGTTGCTTTTATGACTATTGATTGCCACAAATCACAGATTGGAGAGACTTGTCTCAATGATTGTCTTGGCAGTCACAACCCTAGTCATATTTCTCCTGCTGTCACTTTCTGAAACATGGGTCAAGCTGAGAATAAGACCCAGTCTTCTTGGTCAAGACTAGAGATTCCTGTCACAGAGATGGGTCCAGGAATGAGTGGCTCAGTGTTTGGTAAAGGACTAACAGAAACTACTAGGCAGTAAATTAGGCCCTTCACTTAGATTTACTGTTATCAGATGTGGTTAGGAGTACACTGGCCTCCCTCATTAAATTGAGGGAATGTGTGTCTGCAGTGCTCTTAGACTTCTATTGCTTTGAAGAAACACCATGACCAAAATAACCCAAAAGCAAGTTGGAAAGGAAAGTCTGTTTGGTTTACTCTTCCACTCTGTAGTCCATCATTGAGAAATCCAGGGCTGGAACTCAGACAGGGTGGGAAGCTGGAGGCAGGAGCTGATGCAGAGGCTGTGGAGGGGTGCTGCCTACTGGCTTGCTCCTCATGGCTTGTTCAGCCTGCTTTCTTTCAGGACCACAAGCCTGGGGCAACCCACCCGTCATGGGCTGAGCCCTCCCACATCAATCACTAATCAAGAAAATACCCTACAGCAGGATCTTATGGAGCTTCCTTCCTTTCAGCTAACTCTAGCTTGTGTCAAGTTGACTTAAAACCAGTACAAATGCCATGCACCAATTGCTTTTGACCAGATGGAGAATAGAATCTATGAAGAATATATTTTCAGTTGGGGGAAAACACACACTAATAAAAAAGGTAAGAAAAGAGGAAAAGAGAAAGAGAAGGTGTGTGTGTGTGTGTGTGTGTGTGTGTGTGTGTGTGTGTGTGTGTGAGAGAGAGAGAGAGAGAGAGAGAGAGAGAGAGAGAGAGAGAGAGAGAGGAACAGACGTGGTAGATGATTTGTCCTATCTCCAAGTTTTCCCATTTCTGAGCAGAGATCTATTTCCTCTGTTTCTTTCTGAGAGCCAAAAATTGTTACAATTTAGTAAAGTTATTTGGAAGCAAGTCTAACATCTAAAAGAAGGTTTGGTTGCATCCGTGATAGTACCCTTTCTTCATTAGCTGGAATCATTGAGAGTTGGCCTGCTTACAGTCACCTGAGTTAATACCAGGTTATAAGCGCCAAAAGAAAACCTGAGGCTCGCTTGAAATTCAAATGCATACATGATGGGAAGAGCAGGAAACACTGCACTAACATCATGTCATATTCCAAACCGAATCTGGACTCTACATCTAACCATGAAAAAGAAAGCTTCCGAAGAAAATCCCTCAGAAGGTTTCAGAATATCACCTTAGGGTGGAACAAGCTTTCAAAACCAATCTACTCAGTTACAATAGAAAAATACTGACATTTTGTCTAGGGAAATAGTTAAAAACCTGTCAGAATAGGCAAGTTGCTACTAACAAACTTATTGGAGAATCTGTTTGCAAAAATGTTTAATTATTATAGATTGCCATCTACATTATGTAAGAAGTTCCTCTAAGTGTATAAGCAAGCAGTTCCCAGGAGGAAAACAGAGGGGCGGGGGGGAGAGAGAGAAAGAGAGAGAGAGAGAGAGAGAGAGAGAGAGAGAGAGAGAGAGAGAGAGAGAGAAGAGTGATTTTAATCTTTCAGTGCAAGGAACAAGACTGGAGGTTTAAAGTAAAATTGGAAAAAATATTGGAAAACATAGTCTTTTCTTTGAGAAATGTCCCCTGTGCCAGCAACGCTGTATCCTTCCTTGCAGCCCTGAAGCACTAATATTTAATATTTCTGCCTCACAGTCAAGCAGAACCCATGGAAATACCCTTCGTGCTACAGGATAGCACAGCACACAATTCCTATGTCCTTCAGTTAGCGCTTTCAGTGTTTGCTTTCCCCAGGGCTGGGTCTATTGCTTTGTTTTGTGTCTGAGACTTACTCCTTTATATTCCAAGCCTTACCTAAAATATATCCATAGACCAGACTTTCAATAGATGTTTGGTAAGTGGATAAAAAGTACGTGTTAGGTTGTCGTGGACACTGATAAAAATCAATACTTATATTCTGTAGGAAAGTGTCTAACTTTCTCTTTCTGACTAGAGATATTGATTGACACATATCATTTTATTCATATAAGAAAGGAGAGGAATGACAGGGAAAATTCTGTATTTTATCAGTTGTGACATACCATCTTTGGGTGTTATTTATATACATAATATCATTCCTACAGCATGACAAAACAAAGGGGTTTGGTTTGGTTTTGTTTATTCAGCCAATGAGCAATTCAACTGTGAAGGAAGAATGTTCTTCTGTGGCTACAAGAGGCAAACCTTACTGCTGCATCATTTCATAAGACCTGGGAAAGACGAGCATGAAAACTTATGAGAAGGGAGTCAGTGGCTTCAAAGGTGCACTAGCTTCTCCAGAGAACCTCTATATGAAACCCACCAGCAATGATGTGTCAAGTCATCTATGGGGCCAGAGACAGGGTTCCATTATTAAAGGGCTTGCCATACAAACGTCAGAACCTGAGTTCAGATCTTTAGCATAAACAGGAAAAAGCTGAGAGCAGCAGCAGCAGCAGATGCTGTAACCCTAGTAACAGCGAGGCAGAGACAGGAAGATCCCTGGGGCTTGCTGATCGGCCGGCCATGCCGAATCAGTGAGTTCAATGATATGCCTTGTTTCGAAACATAGGATGGTGAGTGACGGAGGAAGACACCCGGTGGTGACTTCCAACCTCTTCATATATCCACGCACACATGCATGTGCACCCGTGCACACATATTCACACACATTCACACACACCAAGTCATTAAGGCTGTCAGAGTATGAATTCAAATTTAGAAATATACACACCCAGTTCTCCTTGCCTTTCTTCACGGGCCTAAAGATAGAAGACGCTCCACGAGAGGCACCCTTTTCAATCTAAGCCTTTCTTGATGAACGTAAAATAAAATTTGAAGGATGTGGTAGCAAAAGCAAGACCTCACAGTGCAGGGCGGCAACTTTCTCCTTTCCTGACCCTGTAATCAATAACGGTGCATCTTGTAACCTCTAGCACACTAGAGTTGAGGGACTTGATGTGACAATCGCACCCATCATTTTTACAGAGCCCTTACTTTTTCCTGGGTGCCACACAAAGAGCTCGACATGCCCTGCCTCACACACTTCTGCACGTCTTCTCGCCTTGTTTCTATAGCAGCTCTTCAGGCAACTGACCTCATTGTGCAGATAAGGGATCTACAACAGAGAAGTTAATTACTGAAGGGACCAGGACTTTTGAGGCCGTGCTATGACCCACTGCATAAAGGAGGCAGCAAAGTGGTGTGTTTGTAGAGCTGTGTCAACCAGCAGCCAGAAAAAAACGTGACAAGGTCGCCTTGGGGGCCACAGATTCAGTCGAGTCACATCTGGAGAGTGGGTGATCTTAGGTCAAACCTCTCTCTCCTATCTAGCACTGGACGCCAGGTGTCGTCATACATTCCAGGAGTAACTCTGCTGTGTTTTAAAGTCTGTATTTGAACAACTCCGGCTCACAGAATTAATTTGGCAGGAAATAAGACAATGTACAAGCAGCTCCTAACAGTAAGTGCAGTCAACATCAGAAACCACTGCAAGGGACAGTCAGTTTCTAAACAGGTGAGCAGAAGCCACCAGGAGTGAGTCAGCAGTCTCAGCCAACAGCAGATTAACCCTTAGTGTACTACTGCTCCCAGGTCATCTAGCAGACAGTTTAAGGCCTGAACATGAACTTAAGCTCATTAGAAAATCATTTTAAAAACGCTTTATGCACTGCAGGATATTCTCTCAGATAGAAATGGTGTCATTTGCTTATTTACTATGCTGAAACCCAGTGGGACAGAAGTCAAGACAGAAATACATTTTAGGGCCTCTTTTAGGATCCTGGACCCTGACTCAGAGTTTGCTCTCTCTGAAAGCTTAGTACGCTGATGACAGCTTTATCTGCATACTAACCAGCTTGGAGACAGAGTGAATTGGCCACCAAATCTTAAAAGAACAGTGCTTCATGTTCTCATTTTATCCATCCTGCATCTGTGCCTAACGCCACCCATCTCCAGGTGGAAACACAAATTTGCATTTTTTATTTCCCCTTTCAGCAGCCTTCTTCACACTCTGAGAGAACATTAGATTAGTCACTGAAAGCTGGCGGCAAGGTTCTCGGTAATTCTGTGTTCAGTTCTGTCAAATGCTTGACCATTGTGTCACCTAGAGGTGAGTATTTATTGCTGCCGATGTTCAGGCAAAAATATTAGATTTGACCCTGGCCTTAGGAAACAATGGCCAATAGGGCTTTACACTGGAGGGGATGGGAGGCATGTAGCTCTGCCCATGTTCCTGATATGTTTGAACATCGCAGACCATAACATCAGAGGCAGGTTTCCTGTTTCTCAGGGTTTGCTCCCCACCTCAGTGGGAGAGGCAGGGTCTTCTGTCTCCTTGTTCTTTCAAGAAAGTCTGTCTTTCTCTGCCTGTCTCTGCCTGTCTCTGTCTCTCTCTGTCTCTGTCTCTGTCTGTCTCTCTGTCTCTGTCTCTGTCTCTGTCTCTGTCTCTGTCTCTGTCTCTCTCTCTCTCTCTCTGTCTCTCAGAAATACAAATCTGGCCGGGTTACTAGGGTGTCAAACAGGCAGAGAATTTAATCTAAAACAGGTTTAAGTATAATCCTATTAAAAGGCCTTCTGTGTCCTTTGAAATGTCCATAGCTAGGAAATTGTCCCTGCTGAAAGCCAGAGACTCTTGCGTGGAAGGAATGTGCTCCTAGCTACAGTGGGCCCCTGGGATCCTGCTTTTTGCTCTGTTTGTTTCTTTGAGTCCTCTTCCAAGATCATTCTTTTTCCCCTACTAGTGTTTCCTACTTAGGAGTTTTTGAAACGTTCTAGAAAGTGAAAAGGCTTTGTGACTGGCTGAGAATAAATCAATTAGATTGTACCAGGCTAAAAAGGCAATCTTCCCATTGGGTTTCTGCATAGTAAATACTTCATAATCAGGGACTTTGTCGTTCTTGTTGGTGATTGAATCCCCACTTCCTCTAGCAGCAGCTGGCACATTGCAGGCATTTAGAACATGTTTGCTGAATGAATGGGCAGATGAATGACAGTTATCTGGCTACACTTGAGACACTGAGTATAATATACTAAAGATGGTCGCTCATTTCCCTCATTATGATCAGATGTGCACAGGACAGAGTAACACAAGTGCAGTCTAACTATCAGGGCGTTAAAAGGACACTCACTGTCTGAGCACGGAGGCTTGACGCTGAGGAAAGGCCACGCTCACCATCTTCACTGTTCTTCCACCCCAACCACAGGGTCTTTGCACTGTCATGTTTCTCTGCTCTTTTGTTAGTTCAAAGTGGAAGGCTTTGAATCTTGAGCAGTTAAGGACTATGACCATGTCCTCTGCTCCCCAGCTGGTTTGCTGATGTTCCAGGAAGATTTGTTCCAGGAGAACTTCCAAGCCAAATAGTAAGTCTTGATTTAGTTTTGGACTTCTTCAACTACACAGGTCTTCCCAACTCCAGACAAGCACTACAGAAAGAGGGTCAGCTAGGAGCCCATGGCTGCTGAGACAGTGTGGGAGCACGGCGGCTGGGTGCAGTCCTTCCCACTTTTTATTTCAGTCTCCATTCATTTAATTTACCTCTTTATCTTTTTATTTGTCTCTGTTTTTACCTTCTTGGGTTTTCTTAATCTCCCCTTTCCTTGAACTTTCCCAAGTTCCTTGTTTGTTTGTTTATTTGTTTTTTAAATATCTAACTCTAAAAATAATTTGTATTAACCTTCTTTGGATAAGTTTTAGAGATTTCTTTTCTATCTACAAAAACCTTAAAACATCGCTTCCCTTTTGAAACACCATGTCTACAGAGATTTTTGTCTACTGTCTCACCTAAGTAAGAGTTTTCTGTTTCATTAAAGATCATCAAAGACATATAATAATCTATCGATGCCTCTGATTGGCTTGGCTTGGAGTACTTGGTGTCCATGATGAATTTTTACCCCCACAAGGAAGCCTGAGATTGAATGACCTTGGTCAGCTTTGTGTTGGGGTCTAGGATAACCTGGGCTACATGAGACTGAACTCAGTTTCAGAGAGAGAGAGAGAGAGAGAGAGAGAGAGAGAGAGAGAGAGAGAGAGAGAAGAAAGGAAAGTGAGAGGTAAAAGAGTACCACAAGATACCCATGTGTAGTCTTCCATAGTCAGCATTATAGGAGAGGGAGCATGTGACCTAATAAACACTTTACCTTTTAAAATAAAATTTAGCCAACTAATATAACACAATTTTCACCTATCCTGGACAAATGTATGGGGGAATTTGGAACACAAAGTAAATAAAAAATAGAGTTATATAAGTTGAATGTGTCTGTTTTCCAGCTTGGTTAAGACAGTGGGAGGTGAGACAGTAGATACAATCCAAAATTATATTTGCTAGAGAAAATTAGTTTGAGGAAGATCATGAGAAATATACACTAATTTCATTCATATGTAAGGATTCATGATTAAAAAGTACAAAGGAATCTGATTATTTTCATCAACTCAAACACTCTGCTCCAAATCTCTCAAACAGAAGATGACAGTGGACAAAAGGTGGATTATTGCTTGTTTCAGAAAGTAGCCTGGCCATGTGACCTACCTCATCTATGTAATTAGGATCCCCCACTGATGTGTTAAGGAATATCTACCCCTATTCACAGCAAATTGCCTTTTGATAAAAGATTGAGTTAAATTTTTCTTAACCCTAATTTTAATAATGGTTCTTAAATGTTTTTAAAACCTCCCTTCTAGCTCACCACCCACCAGAGGGAGTGGAAAAGAAAGGTTATTAGGACATGGAGGAAGTGGAATTGTTTAGGAATTGTTCTTTGGAGCGATTTCAGTCTCTGACTGTTAAGATATCAATCACAAGCTCAGTTCAGTAATGTCGGGATGGCAAACACCATGACCCAGCAGAAACAGCCAGGCCTCTGCCAAATCAGCACAGGTCAGCAGGAGCGACCAAGGCCATCAGGGATCAGGAGAACTTCTCTGTCGCATCTCTGTCAGTGAAGTGAAGAACAGCAAAGACAAAGACATGACACCAAGGAAGTGTTGCAAAGCTAGCTGTGCAAGCCCACTGTTGCTGTCCCTTGAGTCCTATTTATACTTCCTTCAAACATCATGTGTCCTCCCACAGGTCTTGCCTCACCACGTAAGTCTGTCTAAGCAAAACTCTATGTCAGTCTTCGTCAACTGACATTACTCAGTCAACCGGCCCAAGTCCAGAGGAGTTTCTGGTGCATTTCTCTATGGAATCAGCACAAGTGGAGCTCAACAACTCGACGTAAGGCAAACCAATACATGCACATCCTTAGCAAAGAATTCTCCATCACTTGTCCTTTCGTGTGCTTGCTTTAGCAGAACATCCCTTCACCTGTGTGTGCTTCAGTGAAGCATTCCTCCATGTGTGTGTGCCTTAGTCTTTTACCTGTGTCCACTTCAAGAAAACATTCGTTCATGTGTCTGCCCCCAGCAAAACACCATCCAACACAACTGACTTTCCAAAGAAAACCTAAGTTTTCACTTCAGAATGAAGCTGTTTCAGGGCTGTTCTTCTGTTTTAATAAAGCCTGTAACATGGTTTGGGCCCATAAATCAGAACTTGTTTATATTATTGTAGTTAGAATGCAGTTGTATTTATCATACAAGACAGATTTCATGGAAGCTTAATGTGGGAAAATAACTTGATTCTATGCTTGTTGGTGGATTTTTTTTTCTGAGTAAGAAAGAATAATGTCCAATGATCAATTAGAAAGTTCACTGCTAAGGCCAGCAAGGTGGTTCCGTAGGTAAAGGTGCTAGTTACCAAGTCTGATGGGGGAGGAGAGAACGAACTCCTGCCAGTTACCCTCTGACTGCCATACTCAAGCCAGAGCATGCATGCCCTCCCCCACCACACACACAATAGATACATGTAAAGATTGTTTCAGAAAGACCCTCTTCACAGCCTGTGACACACATGTAGGATGAGGTAAGGCTAGATAGTTTTTATACATTTTCTGGCTGAATCAGGCAAAGCTGTTGGTGCTTAATCTTTAAAATAGAGGCAATTAGAGTTTAGTAGATTTTCCCCAAAGAACAAAAGCCTTAGGTTTTACTTCAAAATTATTATTAGTAGATTTATATGTTAGACTTGAATCACAGTAAAGACTAACATGACCAATAGAAATATATTGTCTTCATTTCCTTTCAATGTTCTTTTCTGTAAAATGGGGATAATAATAACAGCTACCCTGAGGGTGTCTGTGAGAATTACATGATTTAATACAAATAAGGTATGTAGGGCAGTTCCTAGCAGGTGGTAACTGCTCCGTACAGGTTTTACGTTATAGTGTTTTTAATAATTGCAAACAAAATAAACAGTATTGTACAGTAACAGATAAAGATACAGCTTACTGGACAAAGTATGCATTATGAGGCTGCCAAATAATATATGAAAAGAATGTTTTGATTATTTTTTAATATAGTAAAATTGTTTTACTCAAACATAAGTGGTCCATGGTCCATCAGCCTCTCCCTATCCTGAGAACACATTAGAAACACAGATGATAAAACCTGAGCCCAAATGTGGGTCCCAGTGAGGACCTGCATTTTACCAACATGCCTAGGTCACACTTTGGACACAACACACTCTCTGACCTGTAGTATACACGATATTGTAATCTGTTTTATTTTATTTTGTATCTCTTGTAAAATTGACTTTGGCAATATGCATGACTCTTATCCATCCTCTTGACCTTCTGTACGAAAGGCAGCATAGAAACAGAACAGCTTCAGATACTTCATGACCAGAATAAAGGGTCCCAGCATCGCTCTCCACTGACCATGATGCGGATCTGTTCCCCACTCCTACAGCTTATGGCCCTCCTCTGTCTGCAGCTCCAGGGTCAGTTCTCTTCTCTCTTGTGAGGCTTGTTCTTTCTAAGACACCAGGAGAAGATGCAAGCCTGCCCCCATCTGCCTCGCCTGCTTGCAGATCACACCACCCCATCCCAAAGGGTGGTATCTTAAGCCATTCTCAGTTCCTTCTCAGATTGAAATAGAGCACACCACAGTCACCAGAACATACCTGGATAGCCTCAGTGGAAGGTGGGAACAAAAGAGGTTACAAACACGCTAGCTCTTGGTCTTTAAAGAAATCACTGTCTTTAAAGTAATCAATTGTAGTGAAGTATCCACATGCATACCATAGACCACACAGATATTACACACAAGCATACAAGTAATCTATCACTTCATACCACACATTACATGTATGTGTAGCATACACACCACACGCAAGGCAGATACCATCGCAACAGGTATGTCATCACACACATATTCTTTATATATACACACACATATTGTGCACATACATTTACCACAGCACAGCACACACACAGGTTTCGAAGGCATTGCTAGATACATAGATGTGCGTGACTGTCCCCGACAAACAGCACTTATTCTCAAATAAAGTATACCAAAAATTGGTGTTTTTCAACCCAAAATCTATGACCATATATTTTTCTTTCATAGTGACAATTTTCACTTAAAAGAAAAGAAAAGAAAGGAAGGAAAAGGAAAAGAAAAGAGAAGAAAGAGGGTTTAGTTAGAAGCCCTGGTCTAACTCCATAGGAAGTGGAAGCCCCTGCCTAATTGCCTTATTACTGGTCAGGCCTGCCAGTCTCACAGCAGCATTACTTCATATGGTTGTGTTTCTGCCTTATCACCCTAAGAACTATCCTACCTCACAACACAAATGAGCATCCATGCCCAATGGCTGTTCCAGGGCTGCTCTGAAGCCCTGTAAGAGGTTTAATCTCCCAGAGTCCTCTCTCTGACCCTGCCTGACTGTAAAAGCAAAGCCTGATGGTTCATAGAGAAGCAGCTCGCCTGGATGAGCTAGTCAGCTGCCTGGGATCACCTGGCTGCTGTGGTGAGCAAGACTCACTCTCCCTGCAGGTGACAGTGGCATTGTGTTGGCTAATCCCAGATCTCAGGGCTAAGTGAGCTGTGAATGGGTCCTTGTAGAATTATAGAACAATGGAGAGGAGCCCTTTTTGTATCTAGTATCTTCTTTGGGATCCTTGAACACATTTCCCCACATCCTAAAAGGAAATACTCTACACAGTAGAGTGTGATGGACACACAGGACTGCTATCCTGGGGACCCGGCAATGTGCCTCCGTCTTCAAGGCCCTTCAACTTTAAAGTAAGCTAAAATCTCCACGATGCCCCCAAACAGTCAGTTCTTAAATGTATAGTGCACAGTGCATTTTATGCTTTTTTCATATTCTATTTCTCTTTTGAAAATTTAAAACCTCCCTTGTCCCATCAAGAATTTAAGGGGCTTTACAAAGGTACCCGGGAAAAAGTAGCAAGACACATAACTTAGGACTATGTGAGGAGCCAAGGCAGAAAACAAAGACAGGGACATCAGTGGAGCCATGGTGTCCCTGGGACATCCGGGTGGCTCTCTGAGCTTCGCCCTCTCTCCTCAGGGGGAAAGCTGCATGTTGATTTCTATCCAGCTGCTTAGGGTGCGATCTCTAACAGTGCTACCAGCAAGCACAGAGATCCATCCCTTTCTGTTCCTCAGGATCACTAACCTGCCCAAAATTTAATCAAGGGTGCTGTATAAGTCAAGGACAACCTAATTTACTGTGTGCTTTGTTATTTCAAGATGGATAGATTTAATCATCCCATACATATTCTTTGTAAATTAAGAGAACGCTCACTACAAGTAAAATATTAAAAAATGCAATAAATCAAAATAAGTAGGAATCAACCCATCCTAGTTCCATAATGCAGTCAGTTAAGCAAGGGAAAAATTTAGGGGTGTGAGACAGGGTTCTGGAGCACACTACCAGGAAGGAAAATCTCACCTTGAGTAGTGTAGACTCAAGCTTCTGGGTTCTTCGTGAATGAGGAATCTGGCCTGATCTTGAACATGGTTATTGTATTAAAAAAATCAAATTTGAATCTAGTCACACACCTGTGGTTCAGTGGGGAGCAGAGGCTGTGAATGGAAAGTGTTCTGTTTCCAAAGAACTGACATCACACGTATCCATCAAGGATCCAGACAAGATTGGTCGGTCACTCTAGCCTCATTCTTTGCTAGGCTCCTCATCCAAGATACAACCCTAAAATACATGGTCTCCCTATCTCTCTCACACACAAACATTCAGGTGTGTACTCAAACACCTACACATGCACACACCTTCACATAGATTCACCCACATGTTCATGCCCTGCCCCACCCCACACATACACGACGTCCTAGGACACTGCCTAAGAGACCACCCTGCAGTCTGCAGCATAAGCTGGAACTACCATTCTCTTCTTTCCACCCTTGATGCCCCCTCTCTCCACAATAAACCCTATTTGTCCCTACAAGTCAACCTAAACGTCACTTCCTCCTGAAAGCATCCATGCAGGGTACGGACTGGCAATGTCCCTTAAACAGCAGCTTTCAGAACTTTGCTCAAAGCAGTACACAGAAAGGATGTGTTACCATAACATTCGACTAACAAGACTTGGAGAGACGACTGTGTCAGAGAAGAGCTGCCAGGGTGCTCCACCACACCTCAGCTGCTTGCCACCAAGGCTCACACAGTGTTAGAGCCCAGCACAGAGAAATCAGCAAAGATTAGAGAACACTGAGGGACGGCAACAGATGGGGTATTTATTTATTTCAAACGCTTTTTTTTTCTTTGCTGGGAAAGCCACAAAAGATATATATCTTATTTCCAGAGAAGATTCAGGGGGAAACAGCTGTCATGTGGTTTCATTCCAGAACTCTTTAGTACAGAACAAACAATATGGTAGAGGCCAGTCAGCCAGAAGAGCAGACCTCCAACGATACAGACCCACCTCAAAGGCCGTTCACTGTCTCCTATAACTTCCCAACACAAAGTGAAATGTCCCTTCCAATAAACCAGTGCAATGGCCTTTGAGCATTAAATCAGGTTTCACGCTCTGCAGCTGTGATCAAAATATTCCCATGCTGGGTTCCCCCCACCTTCCAAATGGAACCGACGTGCTTTTAGAAAATTTATGGAATCTTTGAAAACCTAATGATCCCTCTGTAGCCTCAGGTAAGCTACTACAAAATTTAATTTCTGCTAACTTAACTGCAACCGCAAGCCGCACAGGAGATGCTTTCCTCTGGGATCCCGTTTGGGTTTCCGTGTCATGCCACTGTTCCACACTCTTGCAAAGCAGGCATGGTAGACGAGATTTGCACTGACCCACACATCTGTGCCATTTGCTCTTTAAAACTTCACTCAACAACTTTTTCTGAACCAGCATGAAAAGTGGAACTCTTTCCAGGACTTCCATTATTGGAAACACGAGAGTAGCTGCAAAGGATTACATATAATTCGTTTTAAATGCTGTGTCTCTGCATCTAAACATTTGCTTGGGATTTTTTTGCTTTGTTTTGTTTGACCCAGAATCTAGTCCCTACCATGCCATTTTCTTTTAAATGATGGCACCTGTCCTTTTAATGAATCATTTCTCTTACTTTTGTGGGGCCACCCATAAGACATGATGTCCTCCTCTGGTAGGCCCCTGATTTGGCTAGACAAATGGTGAAGGTGGTTGGCGCTGACCCATCCCAGGGCTGGGACCCTGGTGAGGCAAGCTCCAGTTAGGAGCTACATATCAGTTCTTGCTCTCTTACATACTTGATCGACTGCTGTCTGCTTCCCAGCCTGTCCCTCCACTAGTCCTTTAATTCATGGGGTCCCCTTACTTTCTCAATACACCGTTTGTCCTGCTGGTAAAGAGGAATGGGTAGTGGGTGCTTAAAATCGAGGAATGCATACTTTAAAAGAATTGGTAACAAGATGTGATGTTTAAGGAAAAGGAAAGAATATTTATGAAAGAACATAGTGACTTATAAGAGATCACAATATGGCCCAACAGGAGGAGAGTGAGCCAATCCATGGTAAAGGTTGGTCCTGGGCAAGGACCACACTGCTGCCATCAGTCCCTACTGAGTGCTGCACCGGGTTCTACACTCTGGGTGTTCCTGAGACAATTGGTATCTTTGAATGATGAACATGATTTTTCTCCCTGCCAACAGAGCAGAACACCTCACACAATTCAAACACTCAGCACATGCGTGAGTTAAGGTATCACGTTGCACCCCAGCTCCCCAAGAGAACCCGAATGAGATCTGCCTTTTCAGTTGCAGTAGTGGACGGCTGAGTTCTGCAGAGCAGATTTCCACATATTTAGGAGATACTCAACTCTCTGGCAGATGATGCCTATAATTTTCAAAACCAGAAATGATTGGATGGGGTCAGAAATGAGTCAGAAGTGAGGATTGTGAAAAAGATTGCATATAATAGATGATAGAATTCCAAATTAATAAGTAAAAGTATATAGAATAGAAAACAAATTGATGGGTTGTCATTCTTCTTTACATATGATGAACTATTAATTTCTCTTCACATTGGAGCCCTGAGCCAGAGGCACTGCCAGAGCAGTGTCTGCATTGCTGACCCACAGAAGCTACGAGGTGATAAGTGTTTGCTGTAAGCACTCCACAGTTAAAGTAATTCACTATGCAACCATTGATAACTAGTCAGCCATCAGTTAAAAGGCAGAGAAGTTCCTACTGGATTAAAAAGCAAGATTCGAATATTTGCCACCTGTGATAGACATACTCTATTAAGATATAAGTAGGTCAAAAGTGTGAGCGTGGGAGGCATCCTGCACTCACGGTGGTCCCACGAGTGATGGAGCTAACAACAAATTGCGTCGATTTCAGAGCAAAGCTATTGCTGCGGAAAGGGAAGGTTATTCCATAACGCCAAAGAATCAATTCAAGAGGCCCTAATAATCCTAATGTTTATGTGCTTAATCACAAAGCTTCCAAATATATAAAGCAAAAAACGGGTAGAACTGTGGAGGGAAGGAGATCCTTTGTGGTTATATGGGAAATACAAAAGTCTTTTAATGGTAATTGATACTTTTGTATCAATTACTAATGAAAATTTCAGGAAGGGTTTAAAGGGCTTGAAAAAGACATATCGCCTAATTGACATTTACAGAGCTCCACACGACCAGCATCAAGTACGCATTCTTTTGAAACGTGCACACAGAGTATTTATTTACATAGGAAGTCTGAGCCATAAAAAGGCTAAGTAGATCTTAAAAGATTTGAACCATACAAAACACATTCTCTGATTATACTAGAATTATATCTGAGATCAATAAGAGGAAGAACTCTGGAAAATCTCCTTATATTGAGACACTAAGTAACATATTTCCAAAAAGCTCACGGGACCAAGAAGCAATCAAAAATGAACTCAGAATGGAATAAAAATGGAAAGACGGCATATTAAAATTTGGGAGGTAGTATTCAAGCAATGATATATTCAAGCACACACACACACACACACACACACACACACAGTGCTAAATAATCAATCTTAAGGAAAACAAAGACAGTTTCAAATCAATGCCTTCAGCCTCCACATTAGCCAACCAGAAGACCAACACCAGAAGAAAACCCATGCTGCACTGGGCTCTCCATTCTGGGGGTTACTGGCCAGGAAGGTTAGGAAAAGAACACAGATAAAGAACTTACTTCTGGCTTCATAGCTCACTATAAAGTTGGGATAAGCAAGACCCATGGTAAAGACAGACAAAATGACTGCTCAAAAACAATAAATACCCCAGGAAACTCCCAAGGCATAAAAACAATTTGATATCGGTATTAAAAAAAAAAGTGAACTCTTGAAAGATCAGCAGCCTCGCATGTAAATATATCTGGAAATGGATCACAAATAAAAATGCAAAAAGCTAAAACTTTTTTTGTAAGGGAAACATTTTTGTGTGCATTGGGAAAAAATGTTTTTCATATAACATTGTATAGACATTATGGGTATTAAATAAGAAAAAGAAAAGCTTTTAGCCAACACATAGGGATACTCAGTAAATGCAGTCTCTTGCCGTTAAATGTATATACTGCTTAAGGTTTATATATACTTTTAAATTTGAACCGAATAGTTGCCGGCGACAAGATTATCAGCTGCATTCCTTTATGTCCAGTAAGTGCAGTTCGAACGAGTTAAGTGACTTCAATTGTTTGGTATCAGCATAGAAGACAAAAGTGGATTTGGCTCTTAGAACTCGCATGCTCCACTTATGAAGCAGCAACAAGGCCCTGTTTTCCTCATGTAACAACATCTGGGTGAGTAGCCATTGCTGATTGGCTTAATGTCCCTGCAATCCCCCATGTTCCAAGTTCAGACTCAAGGACACAGTGAGCAATCACACCGAACCCTCTCGGGGTGAGCGAAGGCTGCCACATGAACGTGCACCGTGAGAGCGTCTCACTCCTTCCTCTTACCACCTCTTCTAGATCATGCACAGATTTTCTTGGACGTCCCACCATCTAGAACTAGGCTGTAATGCCCATCCCTGGGTTGCCGCCGGGCTCTGCTTTTCCTCAGTTAGAAGAATGTCTGACCCAGACCTGAACAAAACTGTGATTTGTTTCAGCAGAGAAAATGGAGGACAGGATCCATGCTTGGCATCTGCCACAGCCACACAGATAGCTGTGGTGACACCTGGACTTAACTGTGTTTTATGACTTTAATTCTAGTTCTCTAGTGCTACGTGAAAGACTGGGTGGGACACTGTATATAAGCATGAATGTTGCATTTCCAGACCTCAAGAATTTATACTCCATCAAGAAGACAACACATGCAAGCAAGTGAAATCATATTTGAAATCTACCACACAACACGTTAACTGTTAAGTACAGTTACACTTACGTATGTGTATTTACATATATGTGCACACACACTGAGACTACACCCCCATACATACCACAAACACACCACACATATACACACTACCCACCATACATATACACATCACACATATATACCACATACATACACACCACACATATAACACACGCATACACATACCATGCACACCACACATACACCACATATATCCACACACCATGTACACACACACATACATACCACACCACATACCACACACACACACACACACATACACACCACACACACACCACACACACACAAACCACATACACACATACACACCACACCACACACACACCACACATACACCACACACATACACACACCATGCACACACACATACATACCATACCACATACCACACACACACACACACACACACACACACCACTCACACATATACCACACACACATATACCACATACACACACACCACACATACACACCACACACACACACACACACACACACACACACACACACACCACACCTCACAAGCATTGGGTGTGTGGGAAAAGACTGACTGGAGGAGTTGAAGGCTGACATGGAAGGGTGAGTTGGTATTTATATGGTGGGCTTCTCCAACAGTAGGCAAGGGAGTGCAGAAAGAGAGGGATTTTTAAAGGCAAGAGACTCAAGCAAGGATGTTGTTCCCAAAGCTCAATATGACATTATTTATTTGAAGTTTAAAATGCAGCAAGTGGAGCTGGAGAGCTGACTCAGCAGATAAGAGCTTCGATTGCTTTTCCAGAGGACCCAGGTTTGATTCCCAGCACTTACATGGCGGCTCCCAACCTTCTGTAACTCTGGCTCTCAAGGATCTGACAACCTCTTCTGGACTTCACACCGGCCACACAGATGATGCACAGACATACATGCAGACAAAACACTCGTGCACATTAGATGCATACTTTTTTTTAAAGTATGAAGTTGTTTAATTGGGTTGTTAGCAATTAGAACACCAGTCTGTGAGGTTGCATCCCATTAGCCAGGGAGAACTGAGACGGCAGGTCGCCCTGGAGCTGAGGAACAGCTTTGATCTTTGGCAAAAACTGCGAGTCTTGAGTTTTCTGATCAGCCCTGCGCTACTCATAATCAAATCTCAGATCTGATGCCTGGGCTTTCGCAGCTTCTTCTCGAAGTAAGCATCGTTCAGGTGTTTGGGGATTTTAACGTTGCTGATAACAACTTTTGTAGAAGTGGTGATGGCAAACTTCTGGTGTGTTCTAAGCAGAGGAACTCCGTTGAGGGCAAGAGGTCCAGTCTCAAGTAGCAAGCTGCTGTCCAACTGCTTCAGAAAAAAACAATGTGCTCCCAGGGAGGATGATCTGGACAGTCCTGGGGTGGCGCTAGCACGTAGCCTTCTCACGTGCTGACTCAAGGGCTTTTGGCCAGGGCTTAGCAGCTCCCGCAGCACGTCTTTGGTAGGATAATACCAAGGCATTTTTCGAAGCTTCGCTACCCATGTGCCACCATTCTTGTTTCCACCAACTGTTTTTTTGTGACAGTAGCAAGGACTTTCTCTTTTCTCTCCTTCTTTTCAGCCTTGGACTTGGCAGTTGAGTATTTCATTTTGTACAAGGCCTTTCTGGAATACCTAGCAGATCGGGAGTACCCACCAATTCCTCTAACCAGGACAGGGTTTGGGCTGCAAATGGGGCTTCCTTTCCTTGGGCCTTTTAATCTCAGGGTCACTCTTTTTTGGCTGTGCCAGCAGCTGGGGTACTAGCGGCAGCAGCAGCACTGCCACCCTTCTTGGCTACAGGTTTCTTTTACTGTGTATCAGGTTTTTCCGTTTTTAAACCTGCCATCTTGCAAGATGGGAAAGAGAACTAAGACCCCGGCTTCTGGTCTATAAGCAATCACATACATAAATTTTAAAGGAGGTGCTGGAGAGATAGCTTGGTATTTAAGAGAGCTTGCTGCTCTTCCAGAGGACCAGGGTTTGGTTCCCAGTATCCATGTCAGGCAGCTCACAACTGTCTTTAACTCCAAATCCAGGGTATTGACACCCTTAGCCTTCTTGAACATCTGCATTGAAGTGAAGAAAATCACATACACACACACACACACACACACACACACACCTACATGCACACTCCTACACACACATCTATACACACACTCCTACACACACACACATCTATACACACTCCTACACACAAACATCTACACACACCTACACAAACATCTACACACACCTACACACACATCTACACACATACAAGCACACACTTACACACACCTACACACACACCTACACACACACCTACACACACTTACAAGCACACACTTACACACACCTACACACACCTACACACACCTACAAGTACACACTTACACACACACCTACAAGCACACACTTACACACACCTACACACACACCTACAAGCACACACTTACACACACCTACACACACACCTACATACACAAACCTACAAAACACCTACACAATGAACTCTTATACATAATTTAAAATGAAAAAATAAATCTAACACACAGGAAGTGCATGATGGGATGGGCCAAAGCTGAGGTTACACAGAGGAGACAAGGAACAAAGATGCAAACAAAACACCCCCTAGCTACTCCCCCACATGATCAATGAATTCAAAGGTGCGATTTATGGGGGAGATGATTGGACAGATCACAGTGAGGTTTGTGGTCAAAAGGCAATTCTTCTTCTGTATTTGCATAAAGTAACCTCTTTGGAAAGCTCAGGTCACCACATCATTTCAAAATTAGATTAATTCAGACTCACCTTTAAATCATCTATGCTCAGTGGGAATTGTGATGCCCACCCTAAGGTTTTGGTGTTTTCTAAACACTCTGTTGATTGACAGGGCTTATAAGAACAAAGATTTAAAAAGCCAGGCACCCTAAAACAACAGAAATGCATTGTGGTCTCACAACTTCAGAGTCCAGAAATCTGAACTCCAAATTAATGGGGTCAGACTCCTTCTGCAAGAGTCCATCTTTGTATACTGAGGTTTTGGAGATCCTGGCGTCCCTGGCATAATAGAGCATGATTCCTGATTCAGTTCTCATCTTCAAGTGGCATCTTCCCTTCTCATAAGGACACCAGTCATTGCATTTAAGAGTCACCCTAAACACAAGAGGATGTCATTTGAAACCTTTAGTTATATTTACATCTTATCCGTAAATATAATTTTCATATATTCTATGATCTTATTCTAAAGAAGGCCAGGTTTGGCAATTTTAGGTGAAATGAAATTTGGAGCACACTATTCAACCCACTCTAGGAGGTCATAGAGCTTGAATTAACCTTCATGTTTTAATCTATCTCATTTTCCATGGATATACTGTTTTCTTGACTACCTAACTGCCCCGATGCAAAACACAGTCCCTTTCCCTGGTGTGGCCTAAATCCACCCAGCGACATAACTGTGAGAACAAGTGACCTCATTGACATTTAGGAGCAAAAGATGTGACACGTGTTTCATCACCACACACCTAAATTTAGAGCATCACCAACATTGGGCTGGAAGTGTATGTGGTCAAGCTGTCCCTGGAAAGTTCTTTCATGTCCGCTTTCATCAGTCCCTGCAGGCCAATCTGCTCCTTTCAGCCTTCGTTTCTGAACCCTCCCCTTTTGCCTCTCTCTGCTCCTGATTGGTTCCCTATGATGTGTGAATGTTTGTGTCTTGTCTTTCAGACCCTACCCTCAAGAGGTCATCTTTTATGAATGTCCAAGAGTTAATGAACAGTTTTCCAGAGAAGGAAAGGAAAGCATCTCTCAAAATATGAGCCATCCCACAATCCTGTGAGGCAAATTCTGACAAACGTTCAAATCTGCAAACTTTCATGTGGGGAATGTAAAGTCTTTCACTCTTTGAAGTGCTTGAATGAATGTTTTTACTTCAAATAAGTTTCCCTAACACTTGGGGATCTCATTTGAGTAATTACTAAGTGAGCTAAGGCACTGATAAAGACAGATGTGTTTATTGTTGCCTCATTAGTAGAAAACAAGCCAAAGTGTGTGTCTCTATGCATACATAGACATACATAGGCCAGTATGCGTACGGCTATATGATATGCACATATGTAATTAGTAGGTATGTACATACCACGAATACATGTATTAGGGTGCAACTATGCATATTATGAGTGCATACAACTAGTGTATATGTATATAATTATCATATAAGTTTACTGTTAATAACACCTGTTAGTATTTTGTCAAATGCTATATGTCAAATATCCTCCTCAGAACTATAAAGTAGCTTTTGTTATTCCCTTAATTTCACAAATAGGAAATTCAGACATAGATGTGATATCAGCCCCAAGGTTAAGTGGATAATAAACAATAAAACCTATTCCAAGCAGTATTCTTGCACTTAACCCAATAATTATTGCCACCTAGGCCCATATATTACAATGGTAATAGTGACATTATCTCAGGGACAAATACACATTTGTGAATGTTACATTTTTTTATAATGGTCATATTCTGTGTTTACAATAGAAAGCCAGTCCCTCTCTCCCACCAATAACTATTACAAAGAGACAGCATTGCCAGTGTCATCACGAGCTAAACACGTCGTTCTGCTATTAAAAAATCAGCATGAAGCTAGAATAAGATAGTACTATTGCCTTATGGTTTCTCTATGCTTTATATAATATAAATCATGGCTTCATGGTCTCTTCAATTCTCACAGTACCTCTGTTGGCTAAGAAGGGTAACTATTGGTGGAAGTGCTATTTCCACTCACTTTGATTTGTCAAATGGAAATCAAAGATTAAGTTGACTGTGCACTCCTAGTAAGTCCTGAAAAAGATTAGCTAGTCTTCATGCTTTTTTGGGATTGGGAATACATATGAAATGGTGGAAGAGTTATATTCCAGCCCCTACCATACAATTCATCACCCAGTAAATGCTGAGCAAATGCTGAATGAATGGATGGATGGATGAATGGATATCAGCTTCTCATTCTTTCTGGTACATTCTACCTTTGACCTCTGTCCATACCCACTGAGATACTGCACATTGTACTATCTAGTCAGGCCTTTGGAAGTCTATCTTCTTAGTTACCACACTGAGAAGGGGCATGCAAACATGGAGAACCTTCAGAGAACCATTTAGCATTTACATACATGTGTTAAAACACACAGTTCATCATGTAAATGGTATGTTTAGTGTATTCAGTATATACACCATGTTATATAGCCCTCACCTCTATCTAATTCCATCCTACTACATCATCCTTGGAGGTGACTCATCAACCCATGGCAACAAATGCTTGCTGTGTCTACAGCTTTGCCTCTTCTGGGCAACTTATATATGTAGACTCACAGAATATGTGGCTTCTTTCTCGAAATGGAATGCTTTTTAGACTCATCCATGTTATGACCAGCAACACTTCATTTTCAATTCCTCTGTATAGGTGAACTCTGCACCTATTTAAGGACACAAAGTGTGCCTTGGTAGGAATTAATGTTGGCTTGTGTAGAAGAACCTAAAGCCTGACCTGCCCTGTACCTCTATACTTGAGAAGTGTGTTTGTGTGGAGACTACAGAGGAGTTCTTTCCTGCTGAAGGGGACAAGGTGAAACCAACAGAGAGGGCAGAAGAAAGACTCTTGACAAAGCTAACAAGAACCCTCCTGAGGAGCAGGAAGTTAAATAGGAAGGGCAGGGCAGTCAGGGAATCAGATGCTTGTCCTTCAAGAACAGAAAGGCACACTTTGCTTTAGATGGGGTTGGTAGACATTCACCACCCCAAAGCTAGGCAGCATCTCAAAACCCCTTAAATCCCACAGACAGAAAAATAGTCACAGAGCATTAATGAAGACCTGGAACTGACTACGGAGGAAGCTTCATTACATAGCCGAAGCCGATGTCAGCTGGACCATTTTAGAAAAGGCCAGGTGATGTTTGTGAAAGAAAAATAATTAGGATGAAGCAGCCGTTGATGGCTGGTGCTGACTAGAATTTGTAGTACAAAGGAAAAGCTTGATTCCTCTTCTCAACTTTATTTGGGTAAGCAGTAATTATGGTTATGTTAAAAAATGAGACTCCTAATTGCAAGATAATGTCAGTTCTTTAGAGAATATTTTGTGCCCCTTCTCTTTCCCCCACAATAGGAAAAAAAACCTATAGTGATAATTCTTTTAATTTCAAGCTCAAATTAGCATAAATTATCCAGAAGGAAAACTATCTAGACAGGTTCTGAATGTTGTAAACTCTCAAATCATAAGACATAAACCCCAAGAAAAGCACCACCAGTATACTTCCAGCTGGGTTCCAGTCCTAATGAGTAAACATTGAAACAGACAACGCACACACAGACCAGTGAATCAGACTGATTTTAAGAGAAAAAGATTACATTTCTATGTTAACCCAGGAGCCGGCTAACACACATTCTGTTTGGCCCTGGCACTTAGAAATTTGAATTTTAGGGACTGGAAAGGGAGCTTTAAGTCTTTAAACACAGCAGAGAGAATATGGTGTGTTTTATAGAAATCATGAGGAGTCTCTTCTACCTTTTAATGAGCCATCGGAGAGGCTATTGTGTGAACAAACTAACACAGTATCACGTCACATTCCACATCCATCGATTTATCAAAGCCAAGAAGAAGCCTTCACACCCCATGAACTGATCAACCCTGGATCAAAGAATTAGCTTAGAAATCGAGACCTTTTCAAGAAAAACACACATTTAAAGTAAGCACTCCAAGTCTTCTTCTTCTTCTTTTTTAAACACATTCATACTTTTGTTTACTTATATTTTGAAAAGTTAGTATGAAGTATCAGCATGACTTTGGGGACCTTTATCTTCATGGACTCATTCCTTTATTGAAAAAAAAATTATGGTATTTTATGACTTGGCATAGCACTCAATCTAATCGAGACTGAATATGTTACCCATTTATTACTATTAAATGCAGTCATTTCTTCTGACTTCAAAAGAAAGATTTCCTGGGACTTTGGATGTTTGTGAATCATAAATTTATGTCCATAGAATTTAATGGGCGTGCGAGCCCCCAAATCAGTTAATCAACCAATTCTCAGCCCATGTGGTGACCAGAGAGAGGGATGAGGTCCGGGGGACAGGAAGAAATGGTAGATGGGACATGGAAAGTGGTTATGATGAGGAAACTAGCTCAGATGTCTAAGAGCTGAGACTCGGCATAGGCCAGGGAAAGGTGGGAAGGAGAGAGCGTCTGAGAGGACAGGGCAGAGACGGTCAGAGGTAGAATTTAATGTGTACAACTTGCTGGTACTTCCAAGTTTAAGCCCATGGGCCTGAGTTATAATTTCAGGAAATATGGTTAAGAAAGAAAGTGTTCACAAAAGAGACAGAGCACAAGAACGAAGTCACCGACGTTGCGTAGTACCATGCGGCATCTAATCTTATCATTCCTAAAAGGTTTTATGTCACATTAGTATGATTTCCTCTGGTGTTGGCCTTTAATATTTCATTTAAAATGTTCTCTTTTTATTTCTTGCCCCCCACAAAAAAGCAGCGAGAGACAGACTCATAAGTATAATTAAAACGCAGCTTCAGTGGAGCTGTGAGCACATCTCCAGCTTGTTCTTAACGGCCATCTTGCATTCGTAAAAAAGTGCAAGTATAATTTAAAGGGAGGTTGGCTGACATTCATGTTATAGACTTTTAAATTGCTGCTGCCTGGTCTAAATACCCTCGCCAACCACTGCAGTCTGGACAATTAGCTCCTGAGTAACTGATACCAAAGGAGATGCCCTGCTTGGTGGGAACCGAAATCAGCCATTTAAACTTCTTTTTGGTCTGGTGTTGAAGCCACAGGCTCCTTTCCCCAAAACCGGCACCGGTCACAGTGGTAACTTGTAGTACTTTGAAATAACATCCTGGATAGTTTTAGTGTTTGTTTCCTCTGTGAAAATACCAATGTTCCAAAAAGGAGGGGGGATTTGTAGAAAATTCAGACCCTGGAGATGTTTGTGGATGTTCAGTAAGGTGATTCCTTAGGGACTAATTCCTCAAGACCTTGTACTGGGGATTCAAATATGGTTAAAAGGAGATCTGCCCCAAGATACCATCCAGAGTCTGCAGGAAACCAGGAGGACTGCACCTTGCTGTAGTAGACATTACTGCTTAGATAAACATGGACTATAACAGGAATACAGATACAGCTGTGGGAGGGGCAGGTAAGGAGGATAAGAAGCAAGTGGCCGAAGACGGTTTACAAGAGAAAGTGAACCTTACATGGACCTCCAATTATCCATCCAATATCCACTTCCATCCGCACTAACAGAAGCAGTATTTGCAGTCCATGTGTGATGGTTAACTTTAATTGTCAGCCTGACACGTTGTAGCACCTCTTGGGATGGGCGTCTCAATGAGAGGTTGTCTAATTAGGCTGTCCTGTGGAGAATTGTCTTGCTTACCGCTAACTGTTGTGGGAACTCATCTTGAGTGTGGGTGGGACCATTACCCAGGCAGAGGATCCAGCACTGCATAAGCACAGAGGAAGGGAGCCGAGCACTAGCAAGCGTGCACGCATTCATTCATTCACTGCTTTTTGCTCTTGACTGTGGATATGACAGTACTAACTGCTTCAAGTTCCAGCTGCCTTGTCTTCTCGGAATGGACTGCAACCTTGAATTGTGAGCCACATAAACCCTTTCCCTCTGAAGTGGCTTTTGTTAGACTATTCTATCACCACAGCAGCAGGAAATGAAACTAAAACAGTATGTAATAAACTCCCTCGACAGATGACCTTTCTCACATGCCCCAGTAGCAGGTGACTATGTTGCAACTACTGATATGTAATGGGACATTGCGATGACTCGGCCAGTATTGTTTCTTCTTAAAATGAAAAACATTACACACAGATCTCGTGGGACTTCTTTTCCTTTCTCTCATTTTTTTGTCTTTTAGTAGCCATTTTGGACCATGACTAGGGTAGTGACTAAGGATGACAGAGCAGGGGTGCATAAGGGATTTAAGTTATCAAAGATCATGGTGTTCTCCATACAATCCCACATCATCAGCTTTGGATTCCCCTTAAGGAAAAGACTATCACTCTATCTACCAGAGTTATCATTGTGCTCTTCCTGAATCTCAACCTGTTTGCACCCATTGAACTAAGTCCTAAAGGCTCAGTTTACATATCTGGGTAGAAAAGGGCCAGAAGGGGGAAGGTTTGCATTTGAAGGACTGAAGAGCTGAAGAGGTTTGCATGGCTCCAGATGCATATGTAGCAGAGGATGACCTTATCTGGCATCAATGAGAGGAGAGGCCCTCGATCCTGTGAAGGCTCGATGTCCTAGTATAGGGGAATGCCAGGGTGGGGAGGTGGGAGTGGATGGGTGGGAGGGGGAGCATCCTCATAGAAGCAGGGGATGGGGGGTGGGATAGAGGTTTTGTGGAGGGGAAACTGTGAATGGGGATAACATTTGAAATGTAAATAAATAAAAATATCCAATAGAAGGACTTGTAGGACGTTCTGCTGGCAGGTTTGGGCAGGATGGCCACTCTTTCAGACCAGCTGTGATGAACTGTGGTCATGCTCCTTCCTTAGTGGCTCTGGAAGACAGGTGAGAGTGTGGACCCAAATACTGCATAGTGGCAGGAAGAGGAAGATGGAGACTGGACAGAGGCCAGGTCATATGGTTGTGTGCTCTGGGTCAGTCCATAGTGTCTGTTTCCCCTGTGAAGGAAGAACAGGGGTCTGGAAGAGATGGGGCTTCGGGTCACAGTTGCTACTCGTTTATGCCCTTATGTTTTTGTGTCTAGTTTTACCTAGACTGGAATGAGTTCTTGTCCCTTTCCTGCTCGTTTCTATCAGGTCCAGAATTTGTGTTGGTCCCTCATGTTGTCTCTCTGCTGAGAACTACTTGGTCTGGGTGTTTCACCTTCTCTGAGCTCTTTTGTCCTGGTCACCACTGCTGTGCTCTGCATTGTCATGTATCTGTTCCAGACCACAATTGTGCCTTAAGTTAATGTGATTTTTTTAAAAAAAGAAAGAAAGAAAAAACAAAAAAGGGAAACTAGAAGAGTTTTTAAACTTCCTGTATCCGCAATCTCAGATGTTCAGTCTCCCTACATGTTAAGTTCTTCAGCTGTACAGTGAGGGGGAAAATCACCATCTCAAGTTGTTATAAATTCAGGGGATGCATGTGAACTGAACAGTACCAGGGGATGCCTGGTACTGAAAAGGTGACCATCACTTGGAAACTTCTCACCACAACTCCTTTGCCATGCCACCAATCATCTCATCTCTGACCCATGGAGGAACCATGGCTTATCCCGGTGTGAGCTTGAGGACTCTGAGGTTTCAGATGTAAAAGGAACGCTCCATGAGGACAGAGATCAAGTCCAATTGTGAGTCCATATCTGTGAGGAGCACACGGAACATTCATGCAGCCTTAGGTATTAACAAATGGAAGAATGAAATGGACGTGTAACTGCTGAATGAGAGAGGACTTCCGTTTTGGAAAAAGCAGCTCCTCCCCTTAATTTCCTGCTGACTCAACTACCTTGTCCAATCACAAGAAGCATTTGCCAGTTCTTAAATTCCGATTGTTTGTTCCCACAGTCTTCCAGCTTGTCTTAGACAACTTGACTCCCACCTCCCCTGACTGAGTCTCAACAGGACAGGCAGTAAAAAAGCGAAGGAAGATCTTTACAGAAAGGAGACTCTGGAAGGCTCTTTGCAGAACCTCACAGCAAGCCCAGTGTGCACACTGCACTCCTACCTGAGCCCAGGCAGCCGCCGGCCTCACAAAAGCAGGGTCTGTATCCGTGCTCCACAAAGCACCTGATTCATGAGACAGCTTTGCAGGAATTTAATTAGTGAAGGAATGTGCAAGGCTTAAGCGCTTCAGATATCAGTAACCACCGGGGAGGGCTGAGGGAGGAGAAGAAAGCTGAACAGATGTTTGGTTCAGCCTCGTTCCCTCGAAGCAGGTCGGTGCCCACATCTTTTTCTATTTGGGTAGCTCTTAGGTAAATCTCGTTCATGTCCATTCATTCTTTCAGGATCCTAGTTACCACGCATCCAGTTTAATGCACTGAGAGAGGCATTTTCTGCCTCAAGGCAGGAAAACAGGCTGGTGGGTTTTTTTTTTTTTAAATCTGATTATTTCAATGTTGCCTTATTAAAATTGTTATCTTGACAGAAGGGACTGGTGATCCATGAGTCGAAAGATGTGGATCTTCAGTTTCAGGAAGTTAAATTGTGGTCAGCCTGCGAAGGAAACTGAACATTTTGGGTTTTAATGGCTGTGTTTTCCCCTTATTTACTCGGAGCCTGATTTTGTGCTTGGAGCGTGTTCTGCAAGAATACTGTTAACCTAAGCAGACTGTTATCTGAGAAGCTCCCAGTCCTGGGCTGCCAGCGAGGGCCCCTGCTGCTTTCAGAAACTAGATACCAACTGGTTGAGAGGGACAGACAGGGTTTGCTTCTCTTTTACCCTTCTAAGATGGCAGATTTACAAACCAAAACCACACATAGATTCAAGTTGTCAAAGAAACAGAAGCCAGGAGTCTCCGTCCGTCTGATTTATCTTTCTACCTACTCCTGAGTAGAGCCTATATGTCAGGGCCCGGTCCAAGTCCATGCTAACAGTAACATCTCGGGTTACTCCATTTGGTAGATAGAATTAAAGAAGGGAGAAGAGAGGCACACCGACTAGCCTTGTTGAAACTCCATGTTTAAGCTCCAAACTGCTCTTGACTGCTCCAAAGAGCAAGTTCCTAGAACGTTTTTTTCTTCTTTCTGTAGAAGTGTGCGCTTTGTGCCACAATTCTGCCACAGTTGATTGCTGCCAATCCTAAATCACACCACTAAGCCTCAGCACTCGTGATGAATACCGAAATCAACAAAGCGACCTGCCTCACTTCACTTGATTTCTGGAACTCTCCACTCCAAAACCCTTACAAATTAACATTGAACTGCCTCCTGCTATCCTCGGGCCATTTTGTATAAATTTAATAGATTAAACCATCTCGATAGATAATAGCGTAATTGATCCTAAGACTGAAGCTGTTTTTAAATCTTTGAATATAACATGAAGTGTTTTAGACAAGTGGTTCTCAACTTGTAGGTGGTGACTGCTTTGGGAAACCTCCATCTCCAGAAATATTTACAATACAATTTATAACAGCAGCAAAATTACAGTCACGTAGTAACAAGATAATTTTACGGCTGGGGGAGGGGTCACCACAGCATGAGGAACTGTATTAAGTGGACACCGGATTAGGAAGGTTGAGAACAACTGTTCAGGACAGCTGCGTTTTATCTACAGCCCTTTAGGTTCACCCACAAGCACTGAACAGTTGTAATCCACTCTTTTTCTTCAGCCACCAGCAACCCCTTAAGTGCTTACCCTGTAAGTCACAGTCCCTGCATTCACAGCTAAGTTGGCAAGCAGAACACTCAAAAGGAGCTAAAGCAGCTCTGAGCCACCTCCACAGGGGACATCATGCCCAGTGGTAGGGGATAGGGTCTCTGTGTTCAGTCATGCTATGATACAGCCATACAATGATAGACTATCCAAGTAAGAAGGTCTGTTAATTTTTACCAGCGTGAAAAACATCTCGGACTGCTGGGATCTTTCCTAAGAACACATTTGTTTGCTAGCAGTGAGGCAGCTAGTGAGTAAAGTACAGTTTGTGAGGCTTCCCAAGCAATCTGCAGAAACATTCAACTGCTAGGCAGGTATGAGACAACTTCAAATACATTACAACTTAAGTCAACAGTCAGGTTATTAAAAAAAAATAAAAGCTTTGCACAGTATGGTTCACAATTTTTTTCTTAAAGATTTATTTATGTATATGAGTACACCATAGCTGTCATCAGACACACAAGTAGAGGGCATCAGATCCCACTACAGATGGTTGTGAGCCACCATGTGGTTGCTGAGAATTGAACTCAGGACCTCTGGAAGAGCAGTCAGTGCTCTTAACCACTGAGCCAACTCTCCAGCCCTGTTCCACAATCTTTGAAGAGAGAGAACCCACTCTCTCCCTGACACTAAGGTGACAGCAGACATTGCATGGGCCTAGGGCAAAGCCTACTGCTATTATTTTTGCTAGAGGAACATAGCAACAACATAATTTCTAGTAGCATGTGGCAATGCCCACAGATCAGAGCATTGCTCAAGACTCAGCAGAGAAGGAGATAACCCACACAGGGATCTACAACTGGACAATGTGCAGAGCCCTAAAAGCAATGTCTTCATCAAACCCCTCCACTCAGGATTCAAGGATCCACACAGCAGAAGAGGGAGAAAAGATTCTAGAAGCCAGAGGGGATGGATAACTCCAAGGAAACAGCAGGACTGACGCACATATGAGCTCACAGAGACTGGCAGCACACACAGCCTGCGCAGGTTCAAGTCTCAACTTCGGCATTGAGAGGGGAAGGGAGCATGCGTTTCCCATCCCTCACCAGGAAGCTCTCTGCTTGGAGAAGAGAAAATCAGTTCTCACTGAGACTATTGCTAGATATGTCAGCTACACTCCAGAGTATTTTTCAGTTTGCTTTGGGTTTTCATTTTTGGGGTATTTTGCTTTGTTCTGTTTCTTTGAGAGAGACAACATAAGGTTGGGTGGGTAGGGGAGTGGGGGGGATCTGATAGAAGATTGGTATTGTGGTCAAAATATATGGTATGGAAAGATTTAAATAATTATTTTTATAAAAATATGTATTAAAAAGAAGAAACTCAAATCAAAATATCTCTCAGTCAATGTTTTATGTCAATATTTCCTGGACAATTGAGAAAGAATCAAGAGTAAGACTCTTTCCAGAAGAAAGTTTTAGATATCAACAAATCACAGATTTTGCTTGCGTTTTATTCATGTTTTAAAACATTTAGCACAAGTCTTTCTTCTTTCCAGGAATTCCTCTACTTTTGAGGATGTTCCACATCATCATATATTTTTTAAGCCATGTTTCTTTTTCAAATGGAGCTACCCTACTAGCAGGAGATTGTTTGCTTCCAAAGGGCAAATCCAGAGGGGCTATGCCTGATTCTGTCAATTATCACTCTAAGTGGTATCAGTAACTGTTTGGATTGTTATTTGGAAGGCAACCCCTGGGTTTGTGTATGATATGCAAAGGAAATTTCCAATCTACTCTGCTGGAATAGGTGGAATCAGTAAAAAAAAAAAAAAACCAAAAAACATAAAACAAAAAACAATACATATATATATATATATATATATATATATATATACATATACTCCCTAAGTAGCCTTGAGTGCGTGCTTCATTGTTTATTGATTTCCAATGTGATTTAAAAATAAAAACAAAATTCTAAACTCTTTGAAGAAAATCATGCTGTTTTTTAACTATAGGGATTTTGTTGTGGGGTTTTCTAGGGATTCTTTGGAACTTTCTATCCAACTTACTATGCTTTAATGCCATTGCCTGTGAATGGGGAGCAAGTTTCTTTAAGGCTCATTGCTCCCCTAAATAGGAGCTGTAGAATATATGGAAGAACGTGTGTGTTTCCCTCTAGCCTTTCTAGGCATGGCCCTAGAAGATTTGTAGGGTGTCACCTCACCACATAAGTACTACCTCGCCACATGAGGTTATAACTGTTGGGCTACCACAGGCCAGGATCATTCTTCGATTCAGGAAAGCACCCCCAGTCTTCAAAGGGCATGGCCCAGCTAATCTTTTTGGAACTCATTCCCTTTGACACATGGGACTGGCCAGGTGGACAGTGAAGAGCCACTCAGTCACCTAGAATCCTGTAAGCCCCATTCTATGGTCCCCATCAAGGCACCTTCTGTTCACCACCTTCAACCCCAGTAGTGCAGGGGAACTCAACTGGATATTCCCAAGATTTAATAGCTCTTATCTGTGAAGTCTTCTTGAACCAGAGCCAGGGAGTTCTGGTTCTAGGACAGCCATTTAAGTGAGCAACTCGCAGCCATTGGACTGTACACGTACTTTGTTAAAATTCTTCTAAAGAATGGGCCAGGAGAATGGTGCTGATGCACTGTTGACTTGGGCTTCCTTTACCCTGTACACCGCCTTTGATGTGTGCAGCCATAACAAAATCACCCAGCCATCTCCACAGACTCCATGACAGCCATTGGATAGACTTCAGTTGGTGGCCACTTCTATAGCTTGGGCTCTTCAGGGCCTGTCTTGATGAAAGATCTAATCAAAGGCACAGTACTGCTTTTCTCAGTAACCCATGGACCTGTGCTCTTCCTTTCTGGTGACGGCATACATGGATGCAGAGACCCTACCCTAGAAACACACCTACTACAGTGTGAAGAGAAATTGTGCCCTACATCTGTGCAGCAGGATTACAAAAGGAAAGCATTAGTGACCATAACAGAAATTATTTTTTGTACTTTGTTTATTTTTTTATTTGTTTTTTTCATTTTTTTTGCTCACTGTAGAAAAGACTTGTGGGATTCAGTCATTGTAGATTAAACACGGTACCCACATTTGACAGAACCACAGAGGTCTTCACAGGACACAGGTTATATCATGAGCATTGGTGTCACTGGTACTCAACTATTGGTAATCGGACACTGCAGAGACCAAAGATACATATTGTTTTAATATAAAAGGTTGTGAGAAGCCTTGGCACTGTGAGTAATAACAGCATTTTTATCTTTTATTTGTAGGGATAGATTTTTTAAATTAACATTGACCTGAACAGTTGACCATATAGAACACACTGAGAAGGCGCCTGTGCTTGGTCATCAAAACACAGAGTAGACACCGAGAAGAGCTTCATGAACGAGAAGGGTCTGTGGGGAGCTACGCCAGTGCCTTGTCTACACGGTATTCAAACTCTTTGTCACCGACGCTCTGGACGTGAACCCAGCTGCTTTAGAGTATATTTTTAGAAGCAAAGAGCGTAGATAAGAGTTCCACAGTCTTTTTCTACCCCGGGCCCTGCTTAGATCAGGACCACTCCTGCTTTTGCTCACATACTGGGGCACATTGGTTTTAGTTTTAACTCCGCCAAAGTTTACTTAACATAGTGATTATTTCAACTCTTCCCAGAGCTGCTGAAAAATCTTCTAGTGTGGCAGGTTCTCTATTCACTCTCTTTTTTCCCGTCTTCAGACCCGAGCATGCTCCTGCTATCTTAGCTTGATGCTCGTGTCTCATTATATGCACTTGACTTAGGCTTTGGAAATGTAACATTTATTAGAGAATTCATTTAACAAAAATATTTACTCAGCTCTGGCTGTATGCTAGGAAACGTGATTGACATGAAGCTCACGGAGATAAATAAGATATACTCTGCATCATCTGGGAGCGGTTTAGTAGAGAGGCATATCAACAAGCCGACAGATGCAGTAGAAGTACGAACTAGCAACAGACATGCGCAGAGCATGCGCTGAGCACAGAGCGGACACTGGCGATTTCTACACCAAGTCGTCCTAGTAGGTAAACAAGTACGTGTGAAATAATCTCTGAAGGATGAGGAGAGTTCGCCAGTGCTATGGGAAATGGGGAAAGGGCAGTCAGACAGAGCCATGGGAGAGCAAATGGAACAGACACTGAGCTTATCAGCTGCAAGTTGGTTCTGAGCACCGGATGTAGGGAGGAGCTCAAAATGGGAAGATGCTAAGCTGAGAGGGGCTACTCTGCACAGTGTGGTGAGGAGTCTGGGTTTTAGACCATGGGCAGTGGGAGTCAGTGGTGGTATTAAGTTACAGGACATGGGATCATATTGTTTTCAGCGATGTACACCTGAATCTACATCTGATTATGAGGTGGGGAGAGACTGAGGCAGGCCATAGAATGTTCATGGGACTGAGGGGCTAAGGCTGTGGTCTTGCGGAGGGAAAGGTGGCTGGGAAACCACATGGGCACAGTCCAGTCCTGACATGATCATAAGATGCTTGCCTGTTAGAAATATTTTTTTCTCTGGAAGAAAGCCCAGTAAACTGTGTGTGTGTGTGTGTGTGTGTGTGTGTGTGTGTGTGTGTGTGTGTGTGTGTGTGTGTGTGGTGTCCTCCTGGTAATCCTCCTCCTATAGGAGTCCTCCTATAATCAGAGTCTGCCGGTACTGACTGCTGAGAGACGCACACTGTCAGGGCTGGCATTTCTCCTCCAGACATCATGTAAAGGTTCAAGGAAGGAAGAGGAATGAGCGAGCACAAGGAGGACCCATGCCTCTGTCGCTGTTTCTCTCCATTCCAACGGTCCTCTCCCTTTAACCAATCAAAGCGAGGGGGCAGAAAGCACTGTATCTGTTAGTCACCAGAGCTCACCAGGAGGAGGTCAAAGCAGCCCCCATCCCCTAGGATGCAGGCCCAGATCAAACTTGCGCTGGCTGTCTTGATGCTCTATTGCGTCTGCCTAGGAGTGTGGGGTTGGCTCGGGTCCCCAGGCATTGCTGAGTCAGCAAGTGCCCACAGAACAGGTGATTGGCAAATCTCGTTTGGTCATACCTTCCCCTAAAAACAGAAAAATCAGGAACAATAGGACAGGTGTCATGGACTTGGGTGGGATGGACCTCAACGTCAGTTTAAGAATCAGGAGCTGTTTTTAAGTGACAGGCTGTCAGCCTCCTCTAGGGCTTTCATTAAGAGGGCAAAGTGACTGAATAACAATAACCAAAAAGTTATTAAGTAGTTTTCATCTGTCATGTGTCAGGAACACACTACATGGATCGTCCTTGTCTAATGTCTGATGATAGATACCATCACCGTTTGAAGTAAGAGAAATTGAGGCTGGGATGTGTAGTTGACCAAAGCCAATCCATCTAGCAAGTGCTAAGCCGGGAGCTGAGCTGAATCAGATCAACCTTGTATCTACTGAGAGTTAATCACTTTGATTTTGCTGGGTAAAGTCTTGACCCAGAAGAACCAACGCTGTAAAGGCCATCTTGGGAACCAGACAAGAATCCTTCCTGGTGATTACTCCCACTTCCTGCACTCACGACTCCGTGGCTGTTCACTAGGCTCCCCACCTAGTCTAACAAACCCTCTGTCCTTCCCTGACTCTGTAGCCACTCGAGTACGCAGCCACATCCTGACCTTTGCTCATTTCTAGGTGCTAAGTGCTATTGTGCAGACGGCATGAAAATTTGAACAACTCTCTCAATTCCACTTTCCACTATCAGAGAATTATTCTGTATGCTCTAAAGTCATAGGTAGCATTAAAGCCCATTCTGCCTACACCTCTACAACACTTTTATGAGCTTAAAATTGGTGAAAATACTGTAAATAATAAAAAACCAGAAGCCCGCAGTAATAGACATTCTTCTTCAGAGAACACTTTCGAAAGGGGGGGAGGAGAGCTCCAGAGACCCAGGCAAAAGCAATAGGGTCTGAACACAGCCAGAGGAAGTTAATTCTTCCTCTCCTTTCATGGGTCCTAGGTACCTGGATGGAGTGCTCAGCAAAGTCAAAGACGGGGAAGGCTGAATATCTCGGGGTCTAAGAGGCCTCTGGCTGGGAAGAGGCGAGGAAGGACAAAGAGCCCTGTCCTTGTCATCAGCTACCTCTCTTCATGTTGGGTGGGTCAGTGGAGCTTTTTCAGGCATCACCCAGATCAACCACTGAATAGCTGTCCTTAAAGAAAAGACATTTACTTCTCTCAAGACTGATTCCATTATGGCGCTTTGGAGGTGGGCATATGATTTAGTGGCCTCATAAATTCTACTCCAGCCCCTGGGTTCCACAATTCTGTTTCCTCTGTTAGTGCGTGAAAAGCAACTGCAGCAAGCCTGTTTGCCTCCTTTCTGCTTTTCTTCTCCACTGTCATCCGCCTCGGCTTTAGCGTGTGCCGGTTGCCATGGAAACAGTGATGTCCTTGCCGTGGACAGAGCTTAATCACAGCCAAAAGGGTGAAATAAAGTACATTTTTATCTTGGATTGAAATTTGTATCATGATTCATGGAATGGGAGAGGGGAAGTAGACGTAGAAAAAAAGGAGGAGAAGAAGGCTGGGGGAGGGGATGGAAGGGAGAAGGCAGAGACTGAAAATGGTACCCAGTGTGTAGGTCTGAAGGAGCTGTTGGTTCAGGGCTGTGGGTTGACGACCACAGCTCCCTTACTGTGAGCCAACCTGGTCCACTCCAGATCTCTGGAGGTTCTGTGAAGCCAGGGTAGCAGCTGACCTGCCAGGCTACTGGCAGCCTGAGAGCTTGCCCCAGAGTCTCTCCCTAGCCCTCATCCATAACTGCAATTAGAGGTAGATGCCCCTAGGAACTGTTTTTCCATCATCACAGGGGTCTGACTGAACACACTGGCAGCTTTAACTTGTTTTTATGAGGGTGTTGTGCTTGGATCCCTTTCAACAGTTGACAGTTAGTGAGGGCCAGGCACTAAGGCATTTAGGAAATGTGTAATTAAGTGATAGGTTTCTAAGACATTCCCATGTCTTCAGGTTTCCTGTTGTGTTGACCTGTCATGGGGTTCATCCACCTTGGTTGGAGTTGACTCAGGTTAACAGGGTTTGAGGCTTGAATGGTATTGGTCCTACCTTTTTAAGAAGCTATGTATGTACAAGGTTCTGAGTGGGGAGCTCATGGGAACAAAGACCTCATTAGCTTCCTGGTCACTTGCTTCCTTTTGTATTTTCTCTAAAAAAAGAATGAAAACGTATTTAACCGATGAGCTCAACTGTGATTCCCTAGGATTAGTCATGTGGAGTGAGGTAGGGCCATAGCTGCCTTTCTGGTTTGCTTGGTTCTGTTTTTCATCCACTGTAACATACAGAATCTATCCCACTTTCCCATACTGTGACTTTCACTTCCCCTCCACATCCAAGCCAGCCAACAGGATTGGATTTCAGCTGTGGCTGGAGTGTGGAGATGGTATCTCCTCTCCCTCCTGCAAATAATCGATTGGCTTCCTGCGATGCACTGCATGCTCTCAGCACCGAACAGGGATGCAAACCAAGGCTGTCCATTGGTTGGCTGGTTAACAGCCACAGTCAATGTGCATCACTGATTGAGGAATGGGAATCGCAGCAGCCTGCAAAGCAGCTGAATGGGCTACTTTCTGGAGTCCTCCTGGTGTCATGGATACCCTCAGGAAGACAAGAGAACTGGACTTCTTCCTTTGTTAGGGACATGTGATTCAATATTTTATTTTGTGCTAACCATTTAGAATAGATACATGAACACAGAGCCTCACATGCAGAATGTCTACGTTTATATTCCAGTGGCTGAGTTCCTCAGAATGGTGAAGACTCATGTTCAAGACAGAGAATCAGAGTTCCCCAGAAAGGCATATGGAGCACGCTAGTGAAGAAGCACACCTTTCAGGAGACTGACGACTACCCGTGACACACTGGATCTCCACACAGATCCCTCCTTTTGGCTTTTGCGTACAATGTACTCCTGTAGGTCAAACAATAAAGGTACATTTATGAGGAGATGGCCAGGTACCAAGCATTGAATTAAGTGCATGTAGACCCCGTTCCAATTTTATCTATTATCTATTTCTCCTTATAGCATCGCCATGAAGTCAGAACAATCGTAAGCAGCTCCTTTTTTTAATAGATGGGAAGTGGGGGCTCCAAAAGATTGATGGGATATCCGTTTTTGTTTTTGTTGTTGTTGTTGTTTTCTTGGTTTTTTTGTTTTTTTGTTTTTTCGGAGCTGAGGACCGAACCCAGGGCCTTGCACTTGCTAGGCAAGCGCTCTACCACTGAGCTAAATCCCCAACCCCGGGATATCCGTTATGTGATCATTCTCTTACAACTTATGTCACCTCTAACTCGACCTCTACATTGTGAGGTAATCCATGTCTGTCTTTTGTTGACTTTATAATTTTCCCTGGGGCAGGAGGGGGAATGGGATAAAGGAGAAGAGATTTATGGGTTTTGTTTTGCTGTTGTTTGTTTTTGCTTTTGTTTGTTTTATCTTCTGATAGGGAGCAGTGTAAAGCAAGAGAAGGATAAAGAATTCAGTAAATGTTCTAGTTTGCTTCTGTTGTTTCTCGTTGCTGTGATAAACCACCATGACCAAAAGCAGCTCCGGGAAGAGTTTATTTTGGAGTATCTTTCCAAAAGGTTAGATGTTCACAATGGTAGCCATAGAGACAGAAGCAGAAGCAGGAGGGTGGGAGGTCACATCTCAACTGTACTCTGGAAGCAGAGAGAACAAGCAAGGAGGGGCAAAGCCATAATCCTTCAAAGGCCACCCCAGGGTCATGCTTCCTCCACAAGGCTACATGGCCCAAAGGGTCCAGACCTCCCCAAACAGTGCCACCAACTGGGGCCCACCTGTCTAAATCTTTAGGCCTGTGGGAGGAATTTCTCATTTAAATCACTACTCCAACTCAAAGGCTCAGGAAGGAAATTGGCAAGATAGTTTGGATGGGCTGAGGATGTAGATCCGTTGGTACAGCGCTTGCCTAGAGTGCAGGGAGCTCTGAGCTTGACTCTCAGCCAAGCATGGAAGGACACGACTGTGACCTCTGTGCTCAAGAGACGAAGACAGGAGGAACAGAAAATTAAGGACATCCTCGGCTGCATGGCAAGCTCTATCCTCAGCTACATAGCTCATCCGGGACTACAGAAGACCTTGTCTCCAGGAGAAAACTTGTCCCAGTTGTTTGGTTGAAATCTAGGCTGTACGTGCCCAGGAGAGATTTGGTTGGGACATTTGGGCTGGTATTATGTGCCAGATTGAAATTTTCTGAATTTGATCTGTAGATAAAGTGATCAAAATGGAGCCCAGCTTTCCAAGGAACGGCTCATGTGTAGGCCAGACAAACACAGTCATTCCTTAGGGGGAAGGAGCAGAGCGGGAGACCAGAAATCAAAAGCCAGTTCCTGACCAGTGAACTTTTCATAAACCAGGAATTCCACATTGTATGTATCATCAGGAGGCTGTGTCAACCAACACCACAGACTGCAGCCCAGCACCCTGTGACAGACCCCATGACAGGGACAACCTTCATTTACATGACCTTGATTTTCACAGAGCAGGGCAAGGACTGCACAACTAGAACATTCTATGGGCAACAGCTCATACTAACATTCAGAACTGTACCATAGGCAACCTGGTCCACCCTCTTTCAGGTGGCATGAGTTACTTGCCAGGAAACTGCCCACAAAGACAGTCTCTCCCAAGGAAAATTACTTCTCCTAAATGGATACCTGCCTCCCAGGCCGTCGCCTTACCTATAGATGGTGTCCTAGCTATTGACTATTACGCTATCTTCTTGAAGTGCATTCAATAAGCCACTTTTCCTGTTCTTGCCAAAGGGGTGAGTTCATTCACTACCTGCCAATTCCTGTTATTGTTAGTGACTGGTTATCTAGTCCATTAGTTTTCACAAGAGCTATCAAAGAGCTGTGGTATGAGTTGGATGGAGGGGAGGATCAGGAAATACTGAATGAACATTGTGCTTTTTCTCTACGAGACAAATCATCTAATGTTATCATCTAATGTTAAGTCACAATCCCTTCAGGGAACTTGTTTCTTACGGGACTGTTGATATCCAGTGGTGCTAGACCAGGCTGCCCAGCCCAGAGTGGCTCATCCGGAGTAAGCACTAAGCACTGGGTTCCCCCCATTAATGAGCTAAGAACCCCAAAGGAGCAGGAAAGTAGTGGGAGAGCAGAGAGTTTAAGAGGAAGAGTTGCTGGGTAGCAATAGACACAGCCTATAGGTCTGGCAAGGATGCCGGGCTTCCTAGCACACAGATGTTCCTACTCTGGAGTCAAAGTCACTTTATAGGTTTCTGTATTTCTAGTGTTACTTCTCTTCCTCTCTCCTCCTAAGGTTTCCAAGATGGCATTCTTCCACATGAAGTTCCTTTGCAAGCTCACTGCCTGCCTCAGCTATGTGGGACAGAAATACAAAAAGGGGGTTATCAGGAATCCATCAGCCCTCACCTCCATGTCTCAGCTTTAGACAGCGAAGAAGAGGTGAAGGCTGTGGTAGAATCCAGTGGGGACTTGGGGGCTTGAACAGCTGTTCTGATCCCAAGACTATGAGTTTTTTTGATTAGCAGAAGAGTCCCCTTCTGAACACACCATAGATTTAGTGATTCATTTCCATGAGAACAGAGATCAGGTGACCCCACAAACAAGCTCAGATTCTAGGGATTTCCATCACGCCTCAGTCTATCATCCACTGAGCTCCCAGTGACATCAATCTAAAAGGCAAACATTATCACATCAAGACAAAACTCTGTGCTTGCCAAACCGGTTTCATCCCCATTGTCATGCAGGGCTTATCTTTTCTATACTTCATTTCCTAATAAGTCTGACCTATTTGGTTTTTATCCTTCCATAATAGGCAAGTGAACACTGAAGAACAGGACAGCGTGTGTTTGCCTGTGTACATGCGTGTGTGGAACCTAGGGCCTTTTGCATGCTGGGTAAACCTTGTATGGCTGAGCTATCCCCAGTTCTCTTCTTAGAGCACTCTTGGATCTGCTTAGAATGGCAAAGCAACTTCAAGTCACACACCCCGTTCCCCGCTTGTCCCCCACCCCTGCACCTCCCTTAACTTTAGTCAACTGGCAGCAGTGCTTAGTTTCTGGGATCCTAAACTTGTAACCCCCATGAGTGTTGTACCTCTCACCTCAAGTCAGGTGATGTGCTTCAGTTCTCTAAACTAGACCTTGGACCACAGTTCCTTGAATGTAAAACCTTCACTTGCCTTGTCATCTGTTCCCAACAGTCACTCGTGTGACAGAACGAACTTGCAAATGAGTGAATCCTGAACGCTGGGTACCTATGTGGCCCCAGTGTTATCACAGAACTGTGATAATCATATGCAAGATGAAAAATGTCCTCTGTGAGGGGACGTTATACTTAAATAAAGATGGAAACGGATTGATGATTTCACTGTGGGCTTCACCAGGTCGGGAGCTTTCAATTCATTGATATTTTGTGTTTATTTACATATGGAAAATATCTGGTTTCCTGTTCTGGGAGAAAACTATTTTCGAGGAGCTTTATTGACATGTTCAAATAGTCTCACAGACATCGAATCACTCCAACAACACAACTCTTAATGTAAACAAATCAGAAATGTGAGGATTAAATTCTCCTTCAAGCATATGTGGATTTAAAAGAGAGGGCAGCCGTGCTTGGCGAGAAAAGCTCTGAGCTGTGCCAAACCTCTGTTTCCATGGGTGCTCAGGAACCCCACTTAGCCAAAGATGCATCTAGAGCCCATGTTCACCGTATGAGGGACCACGGAGCCGAACCTGAGGGAAGTGGTGAGCCAGGAAAGCTCTTCAAGGCAAAGGCTTTCTCCTTCACAGTAAGGAACCAGGGAAACCAACCAACCAACCAACCAAACAACGTCGAATGCCATTAATACACCAGCAGGGCTAGACACCCACTCTTTACTGTTGTTTTGTGGGTTTTCTGTTTTTCGGTTTTTCAAGACATGGTTTTTCAGTGTAACCAGCCCTGACAGTCCTGGACTCACTTGGTAGACCAGGCTGGCCTCAAACTCAACAGAGATTTGCCTGCCTCTGCCTCCCGATCACTGGGATTAAAGGCATGCGCCACAATGCCAGGCTTGTTTTATTTCTTCTGAGACAGCCTCCGGTAGCGCAGGCTAACATCAAATTCTCTGTATGTGATGAAGGAGGACCTTGCACTTCACATACTCCTCTACCCTTCAGGGCTGGCATTGTCGATGTGCACCACCACACGGTGTTTAGCCATCTCATCTTTCAAAGCCATGGCTCTGAAGAACGGACTCTCCTTACCAGTACAATACAGACTTCCTGTCCGTGTGAAGAGGGATGAGTGTGGTTTTTGTTGTTGTTGTTGTTTCATTTTTAAAAGCACGGAAGCTCCGGAGTCTGAAATCACACCCAGCAGGGAGAGAGCTGCTATCCCGTTGTCTCCTCCTAGTGCAAGTGTAGGCGCACGCTGAGGGCCAGGCTGCCCCATTGTAATGCTGCTGCTGCTGTTTTCCCTGAAGTGAACAGTTGCGAAGCAAACAATAGGGAAATTACTGATGACTTCCCTGCAGTTCTCCCCTTCCGAGGGTCTAGATCTCGCCTGCTTCTGTGTACAATAGATCCACTAACAAAGGAGAATCTGAAGGCGCAGCACATATGCTTGTCTGTACCTTCTCAGGCCCACATGGGATTTCTCCACTGCTTAGCTTACTTTCAGGAGGTAAAGCTGTCATTAAGGAAAAGGAAAAGGCTGCTTTCAAGCATGAATCTTCCTTCACCAGCTTCATTAAAGGAAAATAAACTTCTTTGCTAGTTAGTGAAAGGCGGTGGGGGAGGGCGGGGGAGGAATTTCCAACTTTGCCTGCTGTGCTGATGATAAGGACAGGACTCTATGCCTGGCATTTGAAAAGCCGCAGGAGACATCAACTCTGTTCGAAAGATACATAAACTAAACCTAAGGTGTCGGTGGCTTTAGCCTGGAGATTCAAAGTGAATCAGCAGAAGTGAAAACAGAATTAATTCTTTTTTTTTAATTCCAGTGCTCTGGCCCCTGGGTTTTGCAATGCTGTCAAATTCAGGGTCAGGTGTAAGCAGTTTCCTACTTACGCACAACACATTCCAGAAAAGATGGTTCCAAAATTGAAAGTGCAGGCTCAAGGAAGGTTCTCTACCAAGAGATCTGAAATAAAACAATAGGAACTCTGATCGTAACCCGCTGACACACGTCGCCAGTTTAACCATATGGCAGAAATAGTGTGTGCCTCTTCCTAAATGTTGAAGTATTTGAGACTTTTCAGTAATAACAACATAAAACCTATCATCCCAGCACACTGCAAGCTAAAGTTGAGGGGTCTCTGTGACTCTGAGGCCAGCCTAGGCTGCAGCTCCGTCTGGATTACAGGGTTGAGTCTGTCTCAAAAACTCAAGACACAGCCCCAAACGGAAACCCACATAAGGCGATCCGCAGCACTCTCTATGTGGCTTAAGGAAGTTTCTATCTGAAATTTAGTAGGAGCTCCTGCGTGCCTCTCTTCTGGTACATTTTTTGTTTGGTTGGTTTGGTTTGTAGCACTGAGAATCATCAGTACACACCACAAGCCTGGCACGTGACAGACATGTGTCTCCCAGCCATATCCCCAGTCCTGAAAACTCTCTTCAGCCACACCGGGAGCCATTCTCCAGAATCTTACCCTCATGCATTTGCTAGATTCCGTCACTCGGAAGGCCACGTGATGAACCAACCCGCCTCCACCTTAGCCTTGAAAGCCATCTTGTAGTAGAGACAAAGTAGGTTTATTTCTATAGATGATAAATCTGTTTCTCAAGGACTGGGCTATCCCCACCTGTAACCCAACTACAAATGGTTCTGTACTGCCTGCTCTGGGAAACAGCAACCAGGCTTTCGTTTCAAAGGTTCTTATGGCCACCTTGTCATGGCTGCCTTGCCAACCGGTCTTTGTTTTCCAGGAGGTTGTTATGACTGATTTGTGATGTTTATGTTCAAGTCTCCCATTTGGAAACCCCTACCCCTGACATACAAACCCCTTATCTCACCCATGTCCAATGTGTGCAGCTCTTGAATCCCACTAATGATTTGTGGTCTTTCTCCTAGAATCTGGAACTAAGACACAACCCTACGACTTTACAAATACTTTAAAAAGACTCAATCTGCACCAGCCCTGTGACAGTGCCATGAGTTAGAGACTGCATTTATCCCCATCAGCGAAGGGTAAGACTGTGCACATCAAAGGGAAGTGAGTTGGCTAAACCTGTAGTTAGCGGACCACGATAAAGCTAGAATACAAAACATGCAGGAGTCCTCACCTCTGGTTTCTATTACTGAGTACGGTGTTGTGTCATCTCATGTTGTCATCTAACTGCTCACCTCATTAGACAACTGCCATATTTATGGGTTTCCAGAATATTTTCCTACGCCATGCATTGCTATAATGAACAGTCATACATAATTTCTGTGCACAGGTAGGTACACTTTTTACCCTCAGGGCTATGGGCTAAGTGTAGAATTCCCGGATCAAATACATAGTATCCTTATCTTCAAGTGTAACACACTGTTCTCTCAAAGAGTGCTAATTCACACTCCTCCTGCAGGTGAGTATCTATTCCCCGTCCCCCACCCCTCACCCCGAGTTATTTTGCTAAGTGGGTGTGTTGGCTAATCTGTTTTATTAACAGAGAGGTTTGTCTCTCAGTAGGTCTGTGAAGGTATTTTCAGCAAGAGTTAACTAAGGTGAGAAGTTCCTCCCCCATACTGAGTAGCACTCCTCACAGCGGCGAGGTGGGAGGCGCCTTCGCTTGCTGGCAGGAAGGGAGGAGCCTTCACTTGCTGTTAGGAAGGGAGGAGCCTTCATTGCTGGCAGGAAGGGAGGAGCCTTCATTGCTGGCCGATGCTGTTACCGCCATCACTACTACGATCTTCCCTGACATTGGAACCCAGTGGTTTTGGACTTCCAAGTGGACCAGAGAACTTCCATCTCACCAGGAATCCCACAGACTTTCCGCACCATGTCACCATAGCTGAGCCATCCAGTTTTGTGGACTGAACTACTGGCTTCTCACCCCTGCAACAGGAGTGGACCACCTTTGAACTGCTGTCCCTCATATTTAAATCACTCCAACAAGACCTTTCATGCTGTGCATTCCTTCTAGACACAAAACCTCAGTGTATCAGAAATAATTTGATTCTCTTGTATGCAGCTTACCATTCCTCCAGTGAATATTAATTATGAAGACATAGAATTTTTATTGCTGGATTTCCCCATTTTGTTTTAATAACGCTGTTTCTGAGAGGATTGTCTAAGAAACAAACCTATGGCCATTTCAGGGCTGTATGCTACAGCTGCCTGGGGTGTCTTTAGAGGTTTTAGCTTTCATGTTCAGGTTATTTGATCAGCTCAGACGAACTGTTTAAGCTTTTATTTATTTATTTATTGTTACTACGTGTGTGTGTGTGTGTGTGTGTGTGTGTGTGTGTGTGTGTGTGTGTGTGTGTGTGTCTGTGTCTGTGTCTGTGTTGCAGGTGGTGCATGGGTGCCACTGGTACTCATGCTGATGACCAGGACAACTTTGTGAAGTCGGTTCTCTTTCCCCACCTTTGTTCTGGGGATCAACTCAAGTTGGTAGGCTTGTGTGACAAACATTCTATCCAGTGAGCCATCTCACTGACTCACTGACCCCTCAAATTAATTTTTACATGGTATGAAATATCAGTGAGGATATTTTTTTCTTTCACGTTGCAGAAATACCTCTTTCCCAGAGATGTTAAAGTGCCCTGATTAAAATCAAGTCACAGAAGCGCGGTTTTGCCTCCACTCTCTATTTGGTTCAATTCCTTTATTTATTTATCTTTCAAAGAATGCCACACTGCATTTAATTACTGGGGCTTCCATTAAGCTTTAAAATGTGATCGTTTAAGTCTTCTACCACTGTTCTTATTGTCCAGGATTGGTTTAGCCTAGTCCATGTCTTTTGTATTTCCATATGAGTTTGTTTGCAGTCCCTGAAAATCCTGCTGAGAGCTAACTGGCATTATATTGACTCTACAGTTCATTTTAGATGAAATAGATTAAACCACAGATCAATTTGGTAAAAAAACAAAACAAAGCAGATTCTACAATGATATTGAGTTTTCGATGAACAAGATGTATTTGGCCATCTACTCACAAGTTCTACTTAGCTCAGTGTTGGATTTTAGCTTTCATTATAAAGGTCTTACACTTTTTTCATAAAGTCTGTAACTTGGGTCTTTTGTATTGCTGATGATATTACAAAATAGTGTCTTAATTTTTTTTATTTTCAATTATAATTGTTTCTTTTGTGAGGCAATCGATCACATACCTTGAATGTAATGACAGTGTCTATCTCCATGCTATCTTCTTTTTCATATTTATATTCTTGTGTATTCCCTTCATCTCTTTCTCTGAGCTGGTACTACTTGGTAATGTCCTTCTAACAAACAAAATCAAGCAGGTGAGAGGCACTCCTGGGCTAGAGTTCAAAAGCTGGCTTCCATCTTGCTGAACCCAGCTTGCTTTCTGTCACTCACTGCGATGGAAGTCACGTGCGGTGAGGGAGGCAGAAAATCATTCAGCAAG